>NW_027673056.1:0-112000 GCF_964194105.1 Spermophilus citellus
TTTTGGAAGCTTGCCAACCCCTTTCCATGAAAGTGTTTTGTGCCAGTCTCTGCTTAGGGCTACATCAATAGGAAACAAACCATAGAGATAGAACTTGGAACTACTTCATTGTGTCAAGTTTCAAAGAGCTAGCACAAACCGTGTTTCATTTAGAGTTCCAACTACATGTACCCATATAGGAGAAAACAGAGTGAAACCTAAAAATTAAAACTGTTACTGCCAACGAACGGTGTAACCTAGAAGAACGAAATTTGTTGAGCCAAGTGGGATTGGGGTACTGATCATTACCTGAAAGTGTCATCAAGATTGGGTGAAAAAGTGTGTGCTGAGATTTCAGGAAACTCGTAGTTTTTTGGAAGCTTTCCAACCCCTTTCCATGAAAGTGTTTTGCGCCAGTCTCTGCTTAGGGCTACATCAATAGGAAACAAACCATAGAGATAGAACTTGGAACTACTTTATTGTGTCAAGTTTCAAAGAGCTAGCACAACCGTCTTTGATTTAGAGTTCCAAATACATGTACCCATATAGGAGAAAACAGAGTGAAACCTAAAAATTAAAACTGTTACTGCCAACGAACGGTTTAACCTAGAAGAACGAAATTTGGTGAGCCAAGTGGGAATGATGTTCTGATCATTACCTGAATGTGTCATCCAGATTGGGTGAAAAAATGTGTGCTGAGAATTCAGGAAACTCGTAGTTTTTTGGAAGCTTCGCAACCCCTTTCCATGAAAGTGATTTGCGCCAGTCTCTGCTTAGGGCTACATCAATAGGAAACAAACCATAGAGATTGAACTTGGAACTACTTTATTGTGTCAAGTTTCAAAGAGCTAGCACAAACCGTCTTTGATTTAGAGTTGAAACTACATGTACCCATATAGGAGAAAACAGAGTGAAACCTAAAAATTAAAACTGTTACTGCCAACGAAAGGTTTAACCTAGAAAAACGAAATTTGGTGAGCCAAGTGGGATTGGGGTACTGATCATTACCTGAATGTGTCATCCAGATTGGGTGAAAAAATGTGTGCTGAGAATTCAGGAAACTCGTAGTTTTTTGGAAGCTTCACAACCCCTTTCCATGAAAGTGATTTGCGCCAGTCTCTGCTTAGGGCTACATCAATAGGAAACAAACCATAGAGATTGAACTTGGAACTACTTTATTGTGTCAAGTTTCAAAGAGCTAGCACAAACCGTGTTTTATTTAGAGTTCCAACTACATGTATCCATATAGGAGAAAACAGAGTGAAACCTAAAAATTAAATCTCTTACTGCAAACCAACGGTTTAACCAAGAATAACGAAATTTGGTGAGCCAAGTGGGATTCGGGTACTGATCATTACCTGAAAGTGTCATCAAGATTGGGTGAAAAAATGTGTGCTGAGATTTCAGGAAACTCGTAGTTTTTTGGAAACTTCGCAACCCCTTTCAATGAAAGTGATTTGCGCCAGTCTCTGCTTAGGGATACATCAATAGGAAACAAACCATAGAGATAGAACTTGGAATTACTTTATTGTGTCAAGTTTCAAAGAGCTAGCACAAATCGTGTTTGATTTAGATTTCCAACTACATGTATCCATATAGGAGAAAACAGAGTGAAACCTAAAAATTAAAACTGTTACTGGCAACGAACGGTTTAACCTAGAAGAACGAAATTTGGTGAGCCAAGAGGGATTTTGGTTCTGATCATTACCTAAAAGTGTCATCAAGATTGGGTGAAAAAATGTGTGCTGAGATTTCTGGAAACTCGTAGATTTTTGAAGCTTGCCAACCCCTTTCCATGGAAGTGATTTGCGCCAGTCTCTGCTTAGGGCTACATCAATAAGAAACAAACCATAGAGAAAGAACTTGGAACTACTTTATTGTGTCAAGTTTCAAAGAGCTAGCACAAACCGTCTTTGATTTAGAGTTGAAACTACATGTACCCATATAGGAGAAAACAGAGTGAAACCTAAAAATTAAAACTGTTACTGCCAACGAAAGGTTTAACCTAGAAAAACGAAATTTGGTGAGCCAAGTGGGATTGGGGTACTGATCATTACCTGAAAGTGTCATCAAGTTTGGCTGAAAAAATGTGTGCTGAGAATTCAGGAAACTCGTAGTTTTTTGAAAGCTTCGCAACCCCTTTCCATGAAAGTGATTTGCGCCAGTCTCTGCTTAGGGCTACATCAATAGGAAACAAACCATAGAGATTGAACTTGGAACTACTTTATTGTGTCACGTTTCAAGAGCTAGCACAAACCGTGTTTGATTTAGAGTTCCAACTACATGTATCCATATAGGAGAAAACAGAGTGAAACCTAAAAATTAAAACTGTGACTGCCAACGATCGGTTTAACCTAGAAGAACGAAATTTGGTGAGCCAATTGGGATTGGGGTACTGATCATTACCTGAAAGTGTCATCCAGATTGGGTGAAAAAATGTGTGCTGAGATTTCAGGAAACTCGTAGTTTTTTGGAAGCTTGGCAACCCCTTTCCATGAAAGTGATTTGCACCAGTCTCTGCTTAGGGCTACATCAATAGGAAACAAACCATAGAGATTGAACTTGGAACTACTTTATTGTGTCACGTTTCAAGAGCTAGCACAAACCGTGTTTGATTTAGAGTTCCAACTACATGTATCCATATAGGAGAAAACAGAGTGAAACCTAAAAATTAAAACTGTGACTGCCAACGATCGGTTTAACCTAGAAGAACGAAATTTGGTGAGCCAATTGGGATTGGGGTACTGATCATTACCTGAAAGTGTCATCCAGATTGGGTGAAAAAATGTGTGCTGAGATTTCAGGAAACTCGTAGTTTTTTGGAAGCTTGGCAACCCCTTTCCATGAAAGTGATTTGCACCAGTCTCTGCTTAGGGCTACATCAATAGAAAGCAAACCATAGAGATAGAACTTGGAACTACTTTATTGTGTCAAGTTTCAAAGAGCGAGCACAAACCGTCTTTGATTTAGAGTTCCAACTACATGTATCCATATAGGAAAAAACAGAGTGAAACCTAAAAATTAAAACTGTTACTGCCAACGAACGGTTTAACCTAGAAGAACGAAATTTGGTGAGCCAAGTGGGATTGGGGTACTGATCATTACCTGAATGTGTCATCCAGATTGGGTGAAAAAATGTGTGCTGAGAATTCAGGAAACTCGTAGTTTTTTGGAAGCTTCGCAACCCCTTTCCATGAAAGTGATTTGCGCCAGTCTCTGCTTAGGGCTACATCAATAGGAAACAAACCATAGAGATTGAACTTGGAACTACTTTATTGTGTCAAGTTTCAAAGAGCTAGCACAAACCGTGTTTTATTTAGAGTTCCAACTACATGTATCCATATAGGAGAAAACAGAGTGAAACCTAAAAATTAAATCTCTTACTGCAAACCAACGGTTTAACCAAGAATAACGAAATTTGGTGAGCCAAGTGGGATTCGGGTACTGATCATTACCTGAAAGTGTCATCAAGATTGGGTGAAAAAATTTGTGCTGAGATTTCAGGAAACTCGTAGTTTTTTGGAAACTTGGCAACCCCTTTCAATGAAAGTGATTTGCGCCAGTCTCTGCTTAGGGATACATCAATAGGAAACAAACCATAGAGATAGAACTTGGAATTACTTTATTGTGTCAAGTTTCAAAGAGCTAGCACAAATCGTGTTTGATTTAGATTTCCAACTACATGTATCCATATAGGAGAAAAAAGAGTGAAACCTAAAAATTAAAACTGTTACTGGCAACGAACGGTTTAACCTAGAAGAACGAAATTTGGTTAGCCAAGAGGGATTTTGGTTCTGATCATTACCTAAAAGTGTCATCAAGATTGGTTGAAAAAATGTGTGCTGAGATTTCAGGAAACTCGTAGATTTTTGGAAGCTTGCCAACCCCTTTCCATGGAAGTGATTTGCGCCAGTCTCTGCATAGGGCTACATCAATAGGAAACAAACCATAGAGATAGAACTTGGAACTACTTTATTGTGTCAAGTTTCAAAGAGCTTGCACAAACCGTCTTTGATTTAGAGTTGAAACTACATGTATCCATATAGGAAAAAACAGAGTGAAACCTAAAAATTAAAACTGTTACTGCCAACGAACGGTTTAACATAGAAGAACGAAATTTGGTGAGCCAAGTGGAATTGGGGTATTGATCATTACCTGAAAGTGTCATCCAGATTGGGTGAAAAAATGTGTGCTGAGATTTCAATAAACTCGTAGTTTTTTGGAAGCTTGACAACCCCTTTCCATGAAAGTGATTTGCGCCAGTCTCTGCTTAGGGCTACATCAATAGAAAACAAACCATAGTGATAGAACTTGGAACTACTTTATTGTGTCAAGTTTCAAAGAGCTAGCACAAACCGTGTTTGATTTAGAGTTCCAACTACATGTACCCAGATAGGAGAAAACAGAGTGAAACCTAAAAATTAAAACTGTTACTGCCAACGAACGGTTTAACCTAGAAGAACGAAATATGGTGAGCCAATTGGGATTGGGGTACTGATCATTACCTGAAAGTGTCATCCAGATTGGGTGAAAAAATGTGTGCTGAGATTTCAGGAAACTCGTCGTTTTTTGGAAGCTTGGCAACCCCTTTCCATGAAAGTGATTTGCGCCAGTCTCTGCTTAGGGCTACATCAATAGGAAACAAACCATAGAGATAGAACTTGGAACTACTTTATTGTGTCAAGTTTCAAAGAGCTAGCACAAACCGTGTTTGATTTAGAGTTCCAACTACATGTATCCATATAGGAGAAAACAGAGTGAAACCTAAAAATTAAAACTGTTACTGCCAACGAACGGTGTAACCTAGAAGAACGAAATTTGTTGAACCAAGTGGGATTGGGGTACTGATCATTACCTGAAAGTGTCATCAAGATTGGGTGAAAAAGTGTGTGCTGTGATTTCAGGAAACTCGTAGTTTTTTGGAAGCTTGCCAACCCCTTTCCATGAAAGTGTTTTGTGCCAGTCTCTGCTTAGGGCTACATCAATAGGAAACAAACCATAGAGACAGAACTTGGAACTACTTTTGTGTCAAGTTTCAAAGAGCTAGCACAAACCGTGTTTGATTTAGAGTTCCAACTACATGTACCCATATAAGAGAAACCAGAGTGAAACCTAAAAATTAAAACTGTTACTGCCAACGAACGGTGTAACCGAGAAGAACGAAATTTGTTGAGCCAAGTGGGAATGGGGTACTGATCATTACCTGAAAGTGTCATCAAGATTGGGTGAAAAAGTGTGTCCTGAGATTTCAGGAAACTCGGTTTTTTGGAAGCTTGCCAACCCCTTTCCATGAAAGTGTTTTGTGCCAGTCTCTGCTTAGGGCTACATCAATAGGAAACAAACCATAGAGATAGAACATGGAACTACTTTATTGTGTGAAGTTTCAAAGAGCTAGTACAAATCGTGTTTGATTTAGAGTTCCAACTACATGTATCCATATAGGAGAAAACAGAGTGAAACCTAAAAATTAAAACTGTTACTGGCAACGAACGGTTTAACCTAGAAGAACGAAATTTGGTGAGCCAAGAGGGATTTTGGTTCTGATCATTACCTAAAAGTGTCATCAAGATTGGGTGAAAAAATGTGTGCTGAGATTTCTGGAAACTCGTAGATTTTTGATGCTTGCCAACCCCTTTCCATGGAAGTGATTTGCACCAGTCTCTGCTTAGGGCTACATCAATAAGAAACAAACCATAGAGAAAGAACTTGGAACTACTTTATTGTGTCAAGTTTCAAAGAGTTAGCACAAACCGTCTTTGATTTAGAGTTGAAACTACATGTACCCATATAGGAGAAAACAGAGTGAAACCTAAAAATTAAAACTGTTACTGCCAACGAACGGTGTAACCTAGAAGAACGAAATTTGTTGAGCCAAGTGGGATTGGGGTACTGATCATTACCTGTAAGTGTCATCAAGATTGGGTGAAAAAGTGTGTGCTGAGATTTCAGGAAGCTCGTAGTTTTTTGGAAGCATTCCAACCCCTTTCCATGAAAGTGTTTTGCGCCAGTCTATGCTTAGGGCTACATCAATAGGAAACAAACCATAGAGATAGAACTTGGAACTACTTTATTGTGTCAAGTTTCAAAAAGCTAGTACAAACCCTGTTTGATTTAGAGTTCCAACTACATGTATCCATAAAGGAGAAAACAGAGTGAAACCTAAAAATTAAAACTGTTACTGCCAACGAACGGTTTAACTTAGAAGAACGAAATTTGGTGAGCCAATTGCGATTGGGGTACTGATTATTACCTGAAAGTGTCATCCAGATTGGGTGAAAAAATGTGCGCTGAGATTTCAGGAAACTCGTAGTTTTTTGGAAGCGTGGCAACCCCTTTCCATGAAAGTGATTTGCGCCAGTCTCTGCTTAGGGCTACATCAATAGGAAACAAACCACAGAGATAGAACTTGGAACTATTTTATTGTTTCAAGTTTCAAAGAGCTAGCACAAACCGTGTTTGATTTAGAGTTCCAAATACATGTATCCATATAAGAGAAAACACAGTGAAACCTAAAAATTAAAACTGTTACTGCCAACGAAAGGTTTAACCTAGAAAAACGAAATTTGGTGAGCCAAGTGGGATTGGGGTTCTGATCATTACCTGAAAGTGTCATCAAGTTTGGGTGAAAAAATGTGTGCTGAGAATTCAGGAAACTCGTAGTTTTTTGAAAGCTTCGCAACCCCTTTCCATGAAAGTGATTTGCGCCAGTCTCTGCTTAGGGCTACATCAATAGGAAACAAACCATAGAGATTGAACTTGGAACTACTTTATTGTGTCAAGTTTCAAAGAGCTAGCACAAACCGTGTTTGATTTAGAGTTCCAACTACATGTATCCATATAGGAGAAAACAGAGTGAAACCTAAAAATTTAAACTGTTACTGGCAACGAACGGTTTAACCTAGAAGAACGAAATTTGGTGAGCCAAGAGGGATTTTGGTTCTGATCATTACCTAAAAGTGTCATCAAGATTGGGTGAAAAAATGTGTGCTGAGATTTCTGGAAACTCGTAGATTTTTGAAGCTTGCCAACCCCTTTCCATGGAAGTGATTTGCGCCAGTCTCTGCTTAGGGCTACATCAATAAGAAACAAACCATAGAGAAAGAACTTGGAACTACTTTATTGTGTCAAGTTTCAAAGAGCTAGCACAAACCGTCTTTGATTTAGAGTTGAAACTACATGTACCCATATAGGAGAAAACAGAGTGAAACCTAAAAATTAAAACTGTTACTGCCAACGAAAGGTTTAACCTAGAAAAACGAAATTTGGTGAGCCAAGTGGGATTGGGGTACTGATCATTACCTGAAAGTGTCATCAAGTTTGGCTGAAAAAATGTGTGCTGAGAATTCAGGAAACTCGTAGTTTTTTGAAAGCTTCGCAACCCCTTTCCATGAAAGTGATTTGCGCCAGTCTCTGCTTAGGGCTACATCAATAGGAAACAAACCATAGAGATTGAACTTGGAACTACTTTATTGTGTCACGTTTCAAGAGCTAGCACAAACCGTGTTTGATTTAGAGTTCCAACTACATGTATCCATATAGGAGAAAACAGAGTGAAACCTAAAAATTAAAACTGTGACTGCCAACGATCGGTTTAACCTAGAAGAACGAAATTTGGTGAGCCAATTGGGATTGGGGTACTGATCATTACCTGAAAGTGTCATCCAGATTGGGTGAAAAAATGTGTGCTGAGATTTCAGGAAACTCGTAGTTTTTTGGAAGCTTGGCAACCCCTTTCCATGAAAGTGATTTGCACCAGTCTCTGCTTAGGGCTACATCAATAGGAAACAAACCATAGAGATTGAACTTGGAACTACTTTATTGTGTCACGTTTCAAGAGCTAGCACAAACCGTGTTTGATTTAGAGTTCCAACTACATGTATCCATATAGGAGAAAACAGAGTGAAACCTAAAAATTAAAACTGTGACTGCCAACGATCGGTTTAACCTAGAAGAACGAAATTTGGTGAGCCAATTGGGATTGGGGTACTGATCATTACCTGAAAGTGTCATCCAGATTGGGTGAAAAAATGTGTGCTGAGATTTCAGGAAACTCGTAGTTTTTTGGAAGCTTGGCAACCCCTTTCCATGAAAGTGATTTGCACCAGTCTCTGCTTAGGGCTACATCAATAGAAAGCAAACCATAGAGATAGAACTTGGAACTACTTTATTGTGTCAAGTTTCAAAGAGCGAGCACAAACCGTCTTTGATTTAGAGTTCCAACTACATGTATCCATATAGGAAAAAACAGAGTGAAACCTAAAAATTAAAACTGTTACTGCCAACGAACGGTTTAACCTAGAAGAACGAAATTTGGTGAGCCAAGTGGGATTGGGGTACTGATCATTACCTGAATGTGTCATCCAGATTGGGTGAAAAAATGTGTGCTGAGAATTCAGGAAACTCGTAGTTTTTTGGAAGCTTCGCAACCCCTTTCCATGAAAGTGATTTGCGCCAGTCTCTGCTTAGGGCTACATCAATAGGAAACAAACCATAGAGATTGAACTTGGAACTACTTTATTGTGTCAAGTTTCAAAGAGCTAGCACAAACCGTGTTTTATTTAGAGTTCCAACTACATGTATCCATATAGGAGAAAACAGAGTGAAACCTAAAAATTAAATCTCTTACTGCAAACCAACGGTTTAACCAAGAATAACGAAATTTGGTGAGCCAAGTGGGATTCGGGTACTGATCATTACCTGAAAGTGTCATCAAGATTGGGTGAAAAAATTTGTGCTGAGATTTCAGGAAACTCGTAGTTTTTTGGAAACTTGGCAACCCCTTTCAATGAAAGTGATTTGCGCCAGTCTCTGCTTAGGGATACATCAATAGGAAACAAACCATAGAGATAGAACTTGGAATTACTTTATTGTGTCAAGTTTCAAAGAGCTAGCACAAATCGTGTTTGATTTAGATTTCCAACTACATGTATCCATATAGGAGAAAAAAGAGTGAAACCTAAAAATTAAAACTGTTACTGGCAACGAACGGTTTAACCTAGAAGAACGAAATTTGGTTAGCCAAGAGGGATTTTGGTTCTGATCATTACCTAAAAGTGTCATCAAGATTGGTTGAAAAAATGTGTGCTGAGATTTCAGGAAACTCGTAGATTTTTGGAAGCTTGCCAACCCCTTTCCATGGAAGTGATTTGCGCCAGTCTCTGCATAGGGCTACATCAATAGGAAACAAACCATAGAGATAGAACTTGGAACTACTTTATTGTGTCAAGTTTCAAAGAGCTTGCACAAACCGTCTTTGATTTAGAGTTGAAACTACATGTATCCATATAGGAAAAAACAGAGTGAAACCTAAAAATTAAAACTGTTACTGCCAACGAACGGTTTAACATAGAAGAACGAAATTTGGTGAGCCAAGTGGAATTGGGGTATTGATCATTACCTGAAAGTGTCATCCAGATTGGGTGAAAAAATGTGTGCTGAGATTTCAATAAACTCGTAGTTTTTTGGAAGCTTGACAACCCCTTTCCATGAAAGTGATTTGCGCCAGTCTCTGCTTAGGGCTACATCAATAGAAAACAAACCATAGTGATAGAACTTGGAACTACTTTATTGTGTCAAGTTTCAAAGAGCTAGCACAAACCGTGTTTGATTTAGAGTTCCAACTACATGTACCCAGATAGGAGAAAACAGAGTGAAACCTAAAAATTAAAACTGTTACTGCCAACGAACGGTTTAACCTAGAAGAACGAAATATGGTGAGCCAATTGGGATTGGGGTACTGATCATTACCTGAAAGTGTCATCCAGATTGGGTGAAAAAATGTGTGCTGAGATTTCAGGAAACTCGTCGTTTTTTGGAAGCTTGGCAACCCCTTTCCATGAAAGTGATTTGCGCCAGTCTCTGCTTAGGGCTACATCAATAGGAAACAAACCATAGAGATAGAACTTGGAACTACTTTATTGTGTCAAGTTTCAAAGAGCTAGCACAAACCGTGTTTGATTTAGAGTTCCAACTACATGTATCCATATAGGAGAAAACAGAGTGAAACCTAAAAATTAAAACTGTTACTGCCAACGAACGGTGTAACCTAGAAGAACGAAATTTGTTGAACCAAGTGGGATTGGGGTACTGATCATTACCTGAAAGTGTCATCAAGATTGGGTGAAAAAGTGTGTGCTGTGATTTCAGGAAACTCGTAGTTTTTTGGAAGCTTGCCAACCCCTTTCCATGAAAGTGTTTTGTGCCAGTCTCTGCTTAGGGCTACATCAATAGGAAACAAACCATAGAGACAGAACTTGGAACTACTTTTGTGTCAAGTTTCAAAGAGCTAGCACAAACCGTGTTTGATTTAGAGTTCCAACTACATGTACCCATATAAGAGAAACCAGAGTGAAACCTAAAAATTAAAACTGTTACTGCCAACGAACGGTGTAACCGAGAAGAACGAAATTTGTTGAGCCAAGTGGGAATGGGGTACTGATCATTACCTGAAAGTGTCATCAAGATTGGGTGAAAAAGTGTGTCCTGAGATTTCAGGAAACTCGGTTTTTTGGAAGCTTGCCAACCCCTTTCCATGAAAGTGTTTTGTGCCAGTCTCTGCTTAGGGCTACATCAATAGGAAACAAACCATAGAGATAGAACATGGAACTACTTTATTGTGTGAAGTTTCAAAGAGCTAGTACAAATCGTGTTTGATTTAGAGTTCCAACTACATGTATCCATATAGGAGAAAACAGAGTGAAACCTAAAAATTAAAACTGTTACTGGCAACGAACGGTTTAACCTAGAAGAACGAAATTTGGTGAGCCAAGAGGGATTTTGGTTCTGATCATTACCTAAAAGTGTCATCAAGATTGGGTGAAAAAATGTGTGCTGAGATTTCTGGAAACTCGTAGATTTTTGATGCTTGCCAACCCCTTTCCATGGAAGTGATTTGCACCAGTCTCTGCTTAGGGCTACATCAATAAGAAACAAACCATAGAGAAAGAACTTGGAACTACTTTATTGTGTCAAGTTTCAAAGAGTTAGCACAAACCGTCTTTGATTTAGAGTTGAAACTACATGTACCCATATAGGAGAAAACAGAGTGAAACCTAAAAATTAAAACTGTTACTGCCAACGAACGGTGTAACCTAGAAGAACGAAATTTGTTGAGCCAAGTGGGATTGGGGTACTGATCATTACCTGTAAGTGTCATCAAGATTGGGTGAAAAAGTGTGTGCTGAGATTTCAGGAAGCTCGTAGTTTTTTGGAAGCATTCCAACCCCTTTCCATGAAAGTGTTTTGCGCCAGTCTATGCTTAGGGCTACATCAATAGGAAACAAACCATAGAGATAGAACTTGGAACTACTTTATTGTGTCAAGTTTCAAAAAGCTAGTACAAACCCTGTTTGATTTAGAGTTCCAACTACATGTATCCATAAAGGAGAAAACAGAGTGAAACCTAAAAATTAAAACTGTTACTGCCAACGAACGGTTTAACTTAGAAGAACGAAATTTGGTGAGCCAATTGCGATTGGGGTACTGATTATTACCTGAAAGTGTCATCCAGATTGGGTGAAAAAATGTGCGCTGAGATTTCAGGAAACTCGTAGTTTTTTGGAAGCGTGGCAACCCCTTTCCATGAAAGTGATTTGCGCCAGTCTCTGCTTAGGGCTACATCAATAGGAAACAAACCACAGAGATAGAACTTGGAACTATTTTATTGTTTCAAGTTTCAAAGAGCTAGCACAAACCGTGTTTGATTTAGAGTTCCAAATACATGTATCCATATAAGAGAAAACACAGTGAAACCTAAAAATTAAAACTGTTACTGCCAACGAAAGGTTTAACCTAGAAAAACGAAATTTGGTGAGCCAAGTGGGATTGGGGTTCTGATCATTACCTGAAAGTGTCATCAAGTTTGGGTGAAAAAATGTGTGCTGAGAATTCAGGAAACTCGTAGTTTTTTGAAAGCTTCGCAACCCCTTTCCATGAAAGTGATTTGCGCCAGTCTCTGCTTAGGGCTACATCAATAGGAAACAAACCATAGAGATTGAACTTGGAACTACTTTATTGTGTCAAGTTTCAAAGAGCTAGCACAAACCGTGTTTGATTTAGAGTTCCAACTACATGTATCCATATAGGAGAAAACAGAGTGAAACCTAAAAATTAAAACTGTGACTGCCAACGATCGGTTTAACCTAGAAGAACGAAATTTGGTGAGCCAATTGGGATTGGGGTACTGATCATTACCTGAAAGTGTCATCCAGATTGGGTGAAAAAATGTGTGCTGAGATTTCAAAAAATCGTAGTTTTTTGGAAGCTTGGCAACCCCTTTCGATGAAAGTGATTTGCGCAAGTCTCTGCTTAGGGCTACATCAATAGGAAAAAAAACATAGTGATAGAACTTGGAACTACATTTTTGTGTCAAGTTTCAAAGAGCTAGCACAAACCGTGTTTCATTTAGAGTTCCAACTACATGTACCCATATAGGAGAAAACAGAGTGAAACCTAAAAATTAAAACTGTTACTGCCAACGAACGGTGTAACCTAGAAGAAGGAAATTTGATGAGCCAAGTGGGATTGGGGTACTGATCATTACCTGAAAGTGTCATCAAGATTGGGTGAAAAAGTGTGTGCTGTGATTTCAGGAAACACGTAGTTTTTTGGAAGCTTGCCAACCCCTTTCCATGAAAGTGTTTTGTGCCAGTCTCTGCTTAGGGCTACATCAATAGGAAACAAACCATAGAGACAGAACTTGGAACTACTTTATTGTGTCAAGTTTCAAAGAGCTAGCACAAACCGTGTTTCATTTAGAGTTCCAACTACATGTACCCATATAGGAGAAAACAGAGTGAAACCTAAAAATTAAAACTGTTACTGCCAACGAACGGTGTAACCTATAAGAACGAAATTTGTTGAGCCAAGTGGGATTGGGGTACTGATCATTACCTGAAAGTGTCATTAAGATTGGGTGAAAAAGTGTGTGCTGAGATTTCAGGAAACTCGTAGTTTTTTGGAAGCTTTCCAACCCCTTTCCATGAAAGTGTTTTGCGCCAGTCTCTGCTTAGGGCTACATCAATAGGAAACAAACCATAGAGACAGAACTTGGAACTACTTTATTGTGTCAAGTTTCAAAGAGCTAGCACAACCGTCTTTGATTTAGAGTTCCAAATACATGTACCCATATAGGAGAAAACAGAGTGAAACCTAAAAATTAATACTGTTACTGCCAACAAACGGTTTAACTTAGAAGAACGAAATTTGGTGAGCCAAGTGGGAATGGGGTTCTGATCATTACCTGAATGTGTCATCCAGATTGGGTGAAAAAATGTGTGCTGAGAATTCAGGAAACTCGTAGTTTTTTGGAAGCTTCGCAACCCCTTTCCATGAAAGTGATTTGCGCCGGTCTCTGCTTAGGGCTACATCAATAGGAAACAAACCATAGAGATTGAACTTGGAACTACTTTATTGTGTCAAGTTTCAAAGAGCTAGCACAAACCGTGTTTGATTTAGAGTTCCAACTACATGTACCCATATAGGAGAAAACAGAGTGAAAACTAAAAATTAAATCTCTTACTGCAAACCAACGGTTTAACCAAGAATAACGAAATTTGGTGAGCCAAGTGGGATTCGGGTACTGATCATTACCTGAAAGTGTCATCCAGATTGGGTGAAAAAATGTGTGCTGAGATTTCAGGAAACTCGTAGTTTTTTGGAAACTTGGCAACCCCTTTCAATGAAAGTGATTTGCGCCAGTCTCTGCTTAGGGATACATCAATAGGAAACAAACCATAGAGATAGAACTTGGAATTACTTTATTGTGTCAAGTTTCAAAGAGCTAGCACAAACCGTGTTTGATTTAGATTTCCAACTACATGTATCCATATAAGAGAAAAAAGAGTGAAACCTAAAAATTAAAACTGTTACTGGCAACGAACGGTTTAACCTAGAAGAACGAAATTTGGTGAGCCAAAGGGATTTTGGTTTTGATCATTACCTAAAAGTGTCATCAAGATTGGGTGAAAAAATGTGTGCTGAGATTTCAGGAAACTCGTAGATTTTTGGAAGCTTGCCAACCCCTTTCCATGGAAGTGATTTGCGCCAGTCTCTGCTTAAAGCTACATCAATAGGAAACAAACCATAGAGATAGAACTTGGAACTACTTTATTGTGTCAAGTTTCAAAGAGCTAGCACAAACCGTCTTTGATTTAGAGTTGAAACTACATGTATCCATATAGGAAAAAACAGAGTGAAACCTAAAAATTAAAACTGTTACTGCCAACGAACGGTTTAACCTAGAAGAACGAAATTTGGTGAGCCAATTGGGATTAGGGTACTGATCATTACGTGAAAGTGTCATCCAGATTGGGTGAAAAAATGTGTGCTGAGATTTCTGGAAACTCGTAGTTTTTTGGAAGCTTGGCAACCCCTCTCCATGAAAGTGATTTGCGCCAGTCTCTGCTTAGGGCTACATCAATAGGAAACAAACCATAGAGATAGAACTTGGAACTACTTTATTGTGTCAAGTTTCAAAGAGCTAGCACAAACCGTGTTTGATTTAGAGTTCCAACTACATGTATCCATATAGGAGAAAACACAGTGAAACCTAAAAATTAAAACTGTTACTGCCAACGAACGGTTTAAACTAGAAGAACGAAATTTGGTGAGCCAAGTGGGATTTTGGTACTGATCATTACCTGAAAGTGTCTTCCAGATTTTGTGAAAAAATGTGTGCTGAGATTTCAGGAAACTCGTAGTTTTTTGGAAGCTTGGCAACCCCTTTCCATGAAAGTGATTTGTGCCTGTCTCTGCTTAGGGATACATCAATAAGAAACAAACCATAGAGATAGAACTTGGAACTACTTTATTGTGTCAAGTTTCAAAGAGCTAGCACAAACCGTGTTTCATTTATAGTTCCAACTACATGTATCCATATAGGAGAAAACCGAGTGAAACCTAAACATTAAAACTGTTACTGCCAACGAACGGTTTAACCTAGAAGAACGAAATTTGGTGAGCCAATTGGGATTGGGGTACTGATCATTACCTGAAAGTGTCATCCAGATTGGGTGAAAAAATGTGTGCTGAGATTTCAGGAAACTCGTCGTTTTTTGGCAGCTTGGCAACCCCTTTCCATGAAAGTGATTTGCGCCAGTCTCTGCTTAGGGCTACATCAATAGAAAGCAAACCATAGAGATAGAACTTGGAACTACTTTATTGTGTCAAGTTTCAAAGAGCGAGCACAAACCGTCTTTGATTTAGAGTTCCAACTACATGTATCCATATAGGAAAAAACAGAGTGAAACCTAAAAATTAAAACTGTTACTGCCAACGAACGGTTTAACCTAGAAGAACGAAATTTGGTGAGCCAAGTGGGATTGGGGTACTGATCATTACCTGAATGTGTCATCCAGATTGGGTGAAAAAATGTGTGCTGAGAATTCAGGAAACTCGTAGTTTTTTGGAAGCTTCGCAACCCCTTTCCATGAAAGTGATTTGCGCCAGTCTCTGCTTAGGGCTACATCAATAGGAAACAAACCATAGAGATTGAACTTGGAACTACTTTATTGTGTCAAGTTTCAAAGAGCTAGCACAAACCGTGTTTTATTTAGAGTTCCAACTACATGTATCCATATAGGAGAAAACAGAGTGAAACCTAAAAATTAAATCTCTTACTGCAAACCAACGGTTTAACCAAGAATAACGAAATTTGGTGAGCCAAGTGGGATTCGGGTACTGATCATTACCTGAAAGTGTCATCAAGATTGGGTGAAAAAATGTGTGCTGAGATTTCAGGAAACTCGTAGTTTTTTGGAAACTTCGCAACCCCTTTCAATGAAAGTGATTTGCGCCAGTCTCTGCTTAGGGATACATCAATAGGAAACAAACCATAGAGATAGAACTTGGAATTACTTTATTGTGTCAAGTTTCAAAGAGCTAGCACAAATCGTGTTTGATTTAGATTTCCAACTACATGTATCCATATAGGAGAAAACAGAGTGAAACCTAAAAATTAAAACTGTTACTGGCAACGAACGGTTTAACCTAGAAGAACGAAATTTGGTGAGCCAAGAGGGATTTTGGTTCTGATCATTACCTAAAAGTGTCATCAAGATTGGGTGAAAAAATGTGTGCTGAGATTTCTGGAAACTCGTAGATTTTTGAAGCTTGCCAACCCCTTTCCATGGAAGTGATTTGCGCCAGTCTCTGCTTAGGGCTACATCAATAAGAAACAAACCATAGAGAAAGAACTTGGAACTACTTTATTGTGTCAAGTTTCAAAGAGCTAGCACAAACCGTCTTTGATTTAGAGTTGAAACTACATGTACCCATATAGGAGAAAACAGAGTGAAACCTAAAAATTAAAACTGTTACTGCCAACGAAAGGTTTAACCTAGAAAAACGAAATTTGGTGAGCCAAGTGGGATTGGGGTACTGATCATTACCTGAAAGTGTCATCAAGTTTGGCTGAAAAAATGTGTGCTGAGAATTCAGGAAACTCGTAGTTTTTTGAAAGCTTCGCAACTCCTTTCCATGAAAGTGATTTGCGCCAGTCTCTGCTTAGGGCTACATCAATAGGAAACAAACCATAGAGATTGAACTTGGAACTACTTTATTGTGTCACGTTTCAAGAGCTAGCACAAACCGTGTTTGATTTAGAGTTCCAACTACATGTATCCATATAGGAGAAAACAGAGTGAAACCTAAAAATTAAAACTGTGACTGCCAACGATCGGTTTAACCTAGAAGAACGAAATTTGGTGAGCCAATTGGGATTGGGGTACTGATCATTACCTGAAAGTGTCATCCAGATTGGGTGAAAAAATGTGTGCTGAGATTTCAGGAAACTCGTAGTTTTTTGGAAGCTTGGCAACCCCTTTCCATGAAAGTGATTTGCACCAGTCTCTGCTTAGGGCTACATCAATAGGAAACAAACCATAGAGATTGAACTTGGAACTACTTTATTGTGTCACGTTTCAAGAGCTAGCACAAACCGTGTTTGATTTAGAGTTCCAACTACATGTATCCATATAGGAGAAAACAGAGTGAAACCTAAAAATTAAAACTGTGACTGCCAACGATCGGTTTAACCTAGAAGAACGAAATTTGGTGAGCCAATTGGGATTGGGGTACTGATCATTACCTGAAAGTGTCATCCAGATTGGGTGAAAAAATGTGTGCTGAGATTTCAGGAAACTCGTAGTTTTTTGGAAGCTTGGCAACCCCTTTCCATGAAAGTGATTTGCACCAGTCTCTGCTTAGGGCTACATCAATAGAAAGCAAACCATAGAGATAGAACTTGGAACTACTTTATTGTGTCAAGTTTCAAAGAGCGAGCACAAACCGTCTTTGATTTAGAGTTCCAACTACATGTATCCATATAGGAAAAAACAGAGTGAAACCTAAAAATTAAAACTGTTACTGCCAACGAACGGTTTAACCTAGAAGAACGAAATTTGGTGAGCCAAGTGGGATTGGGGTACTGATCATTACCTGAATGTGTCATCCAGATTGGGTGAAAAAATGTGTGCTGAGAATTCAGGAAACTCGTAGTTTTTTGGAAGCTTCGCAACCCCTTTCCATGAAAGTGATTTGCGCCAGTCTCTGCTTAGGGCTACATCAATAGGAAACAAACCATAGAGATTGAACTTGGAACTACTTTATTGTGTCAAGTTTCAAAGAGCTAGCACAAACCGTGTTTTATTTAGAGTTCCAACTACATGTATCCATATAGGAGAAAACAGAGTGAAACCTAAAAATTAAATCTCTTACTGCAAACCAACGGTTTAACCAAGAATAACGAAATTTGGTGAGCCAAGTGGGATTCGGGTACTGATCATTACCTGAAAGTGTCATCAAGATTGGGTGAAAAAATTTGTGCTGAGATTTCAGGAAACTCGTAGTTTTTTGGAAACTTGGCAACCCCTTTCAATGAAAGTGATTTGCGCCAGTCTCTGCTTAGGGATACATCAATAGGAAACAAACCATAGAGATAGAACTTGGAATTACTTTATTGTGTCAAGTTTCAAAGAGCTAGCACAAATCGTGTTTGATTTAGATTTCCAACTACATGTATCCATATAGGAGAAAAAAGAGTGAAACCTAAAAATTAAAACTGTTACTGGCAACGAACGGTTTAACCTAGAAGAACGAAATTTGGTTAGCCAAGAGGGATTTTGGTTCTGATCATTACCTAAAAGTGTCATCAAGATTGGTTGAAAAAATGTGTGCTGAGATTTCAGGAAACTCGTAGATTTTTGGAAGCTTGCCAACCCCTTTCCATGGAAGTGATTTGCGCCAGTCTCTGCATAGGGCTACATCAATAGGAAACAAACCATAGAGATAGAACTTGGAACTACTTTATTGTGTCAAGTTTCAAAGAGCTTGCACAAACCGTCTTTGATTTAGAGTTGAAACTACATGTATCCATATAGGAAAAAACAGAGTGAAACCTAAAAATTAAAACTGTTACTGCCAACGAACGGTTTAACATAGAAGAACGAAATTTGGTGAGCCAAGTGGAATTGGGGTATTGATCATTACCTGAAAGTGTCATCCAGATTGGGTGAAAAAATGTGTGCTGAGATTTCAATAAACTCGTAGTTTTTTGGAAGCTTGACAACCCCTTTCCATGAAAGTGATTTGCGCCAGTCTCTGCTTAGGGCTACATCAATAGAAAACAAACCATAGTGATAGAACTTGGAACTACTTTATTGTGTCAAGTTTCAAAGAGCTAGCACAAACCGTGTTTGATTTAGAGTTCCAACTACATGTACCCAGATAGGAGAAAACAGAGTGAAACCTAAAAATTAAAACTGTTACTGCCAACGAACGGTTTAACCTAGAAGAACGAAATATGGTGAGCCAATTGGGATTGGGGTACTGATCATTACCTGAAAGTGTCATCCAGATTGGGTGAAAAAATGTGTGCTGAGATTTCAGGAAACTCGTCGTTTTTTGGAAGCTTGGCAACCCCTTTCCATGAAAGTGATTTGCGCCAGTCTCTGCTTAGGGCTACATCAATAGGAAACAAACCATAGAGATAGAACTTGGAACTACTTTATTGTGTCAAGTTTCAAAGAGCTAGCACAAACCGTGTTTGATTTAGAGTTCCAACTACATGTATCCATATAGGAGAAAACAGAGTGAAACCTAAAAATTAAAACTGTTACTGCCAACGAACGGTGTAACCTAGAAGAACGAAATTTGTTGAACCAAGTGGGATTGGGGTACTGATCATTACCTGAAAGTGTCATCAAGATTGGGTGAAAAAGTGTGTGCTGTGATTTCAGGAAACTCGTAGTTTTTTGGAAGCTTGCCAACCCCTTTCCATGAAAGTGTTTTGTGCCAGTCTCTGCTTAGGGCTACATCAATAGGAAACAAACCATAGAGACAGAACTTGGAACTACTTTTGTGTCAAGTTTCAAAGAGCTAGCACAAACCGTGTTTGATTTAGAGTTCCAACTACATGTACCCATATAAGAGAAACCAGAGTGAAACCTAAAAATTAAAACTGTTACTGCCAACGAACGGTGTAACCGAGAAGAACGAAATTTGTTGAGCCAAGTGGGAATGGGGTACTGATCATTACCTGAAAGTGTCATCAAGATTGGGTGAAAAAGTGTGTCCTGAGATTTCAGGAAACTCGGTTTTTTGGAAGCTTGCCAACCCCTTTCCATGAAAGTGTTTTGTGCCAGTCTCTGCTTAGGGCTACATCAATAGGAAACAAACCATAGAGATAGAACATGGAACTACTTTATTGTGTGAAGTTTCAAAGAGCTAGTACAAATCGTGTTTGATTTAGAGTTCCAACTACATGTATCCATATAGGAGAAAACAGAGTGAAACCTAAAAATTAAAACTGTTACTGGCAACGAACGGTTTAACCTAGAAGAACGAAATTTGGTGAGCCAAGAGGGATTTTGGTTCTGATCATTACCTAAAAGTGTCATCAAGATTGGGTGAAAAAATGTGTGCTGAGATTTCTGGAAACTCGTAGATTTTTGATGCTTGCCAACCCCTTTCCATGGAAGTGATTTGCACCAGTCTCTGCTTAGGGCTACATCAATAAGAAACAAACCATAGAGAAAGAACTTGGAACTACTTTATTGTGTCAAGTTTCAAAGAGTTAGCACAAACCGTCTTTGATTTAGAGTTGAAACTACATGTACCCATATAGGAGAAAACAGAGTGAAACCTAAAAATTAAAACTGTTACTGCCAACGAACGGTGTAACCTAGAAGAACGAAATTTGTTGAGCCAAGTGGGATTGGGGTACTGATCATTACCTGTAAGTGTCATCAAGATTGGGTGAAAAAGTGTGTGCTGAGATTTCAGGAAGCTCGTAGTTTTTTGGAAGCATTCCAACCCCTTTCCATGAAAGTGTTTTGCGCCAGTCTATGCTTAGGGCTACATCAATAGGAAACAAACCATAGAGATAGAACTTGGAACTACTTTATTGTGTCAAGTTTCAAAAAGCTAGTACAAACCCTGTTTGATTTAGAGTTCCAACTACATGTATCCATAAAGGAGAAAACAGAGTGAAACCTAAAAATTAAAACTGTTACTGCCAACGAACGGTTTAACTTAGAAGAACGAAATTTGGTGAGCCAATTGCGATTGGGGTACTGATTATTACCTGAAAGTGTCATCCAGATTGGGTGAAAAAATGTGCGCTGAGATTTCAGGAAACTCGTAGTTTTTTGGAAGCGTGGCAACCCCTTTCCATGAAAGTGATTTGCGCCAGTCTCTGCTTAGGGCTACATCAATAGGAAACAAACCACAGAGATAGAACTTGGAACTATTTTATTGTTTCAAGTTTCAAAGAGCTAGCACAAACCGTGTTTGATTTAGAGTTCCAAATACATGTATCCATATAAGAGAAAACACAGTGAAACCTAAAAATTAAAACTGTTACTGCCAACGAAAGGTTTAACCTAGAAAAACGAAATTTGGTGAGCCAAGTGGGATTGGGGTTCTGATCATTACCTGAAAGTGTCATCAAGTTTGGGTGAAAAAATGTGTGCTGAGAATTCAGGAAACTCGTAGTTTTTTGAAAGCTTCGCAACCCCTTTCCATGAAAGTGATTTGCGCCAGTCTCTGCTTAGGGCTACATCAATAGGAAACAAACCATAGAGATTGAACTTGGAACTACTTTATTGTGTCAAGTTTCAAAGAGCTAGCACAAACCGTGTTTGATTTAGAGTTCCAACTACATGTATCCATATAGGAGAAAACAGAGTGAAACCTAAAAATTAAAACTGTGACTGCCAACGATCGGTTTAACCTAGAAGAACGAAATTTGGTGAGCCAATTGGGATTGGGGTACTGATCATTACCTGAAAGTGTCATCCAGATTGGGTGAAAAAATGTGTGCTGAGATTTCAAAAAATCGTAGTTTTTTGGAAGCTTGGCAACCCCTTTCGATGAAAGTGATTTGCGCAAGTCTCTGCTTAGGGCTACATCAATAGGAAAAAAAACATAGTGATAGACCTTGGAACTACATTTTTGTGTCAAGTTTCAAAGAGCTAGCACAAACCGTGTTTCATTTAGAGTTCCAACTACATGTACCCATATAGGAGAAAACAGAGTGAAACCTAAAAATTAAAACTGTTACTGCCAACGAACGGTGTAACCTAGAAGAAGGAAATTTGATGAGCCAAGTGGGATTGGGGTACTGATCATTACCTGAAAGTGTCATCAAGATTGGGTGAAAAAGTGTGTGCTGTGATTTCAGGAAACACGTAGTTTTTTGGAAGCTTGCCAACCCCTTTCCATGAAAGTGTTTTGTGCCAGTCTCTGCTTAGGGCTACATCAATAGGAAACAAACCATAGAGACAGAACTTGGAACTACTTTATTGTGTCAAGTTTCAAAGAGCTAGCACAAACCGTGTTTCATTTAGAGTTCCAACTACATGTACCCATATAGGAGAAAACAGAGTGAAACCTAAAAATTAAAACTGTTACTGCCAACGAACGGTGTAACCTATAAGAACGAAATTTGTTGAGCCAAGTGGGATTGGGGTACTGATCATTACCTGAAAGTGTCATTAAGATTGGGTGAAAAAGTGTGTGCTGAGATTTCAGGAAACTCGTAGTTTTTTGGAAGCTTTCCAACCCCTTTCCATGAAAGTGTTTTGCGCCAGTCTCTGCTTAGGGCTACATCAATAGGAAACAAACCATAGAGACAGAACTTGGAACTACTTTATTGTGTCAAGTTTCAAAGAGCTAGCACAACCGTCTTTGATTTAGAGTTCCAAATACATGTACCCATATAGGAGAAAACAGAGTGAAACCTAAAAATTAATACTGTTACTGCCAACAAACGGTTTAACTTAGAAGAACGAAATTTGGTGAGCCAAGTGGGAATGGGGTTCTGATCATTACCTGAATGTGTCATCCAGATTGGGTGAAAAAATGTGTGCTGAGAATTCAGGAAACTCGTAGTTTTTTGGAAGCTTCGCAACCCCTTTCCATGAAAGTGATTTGCGCCGGTCTCTGCTTAGGGCTACATCAATAGGAAACAAACCATAGAGATTGAACTTGGAACTACTTTATTGTGTCAAGTTTCAAAGAGCTAGCACAAACCGTGTTTGATTTAGAGTTCCAACTACATGTACCCATATAGGAGAAAACAGAGTGAAAACTAAAAATTAAATCTCTTACTGCAAACCAACGGTTTAACCAAGAATAACGAAATTTGGTGAGCCAAGTGGGATTCGGGTACTGATCATTACCTGAAAGTGTCATCCAGATTGGGTGAAAAAATGTGTGCTGAGATTTCAGGAAACTCGTAGTTTTTTGGAAACTTGGCAACCCCTTTCAATGAAAGTGATTTGCGCCAGTCTCTGCTTAGGGATACATCAATAGGAAACAAACCATAGAGATAGAACTTGGAATTACTTTATTGTGTCAAGTTTCAAAGAGCTAGCACAAACCGTGTTTGATTTAGATTTCCAACTACATGTATCCATATAAGAGAAAAAAGAGTGAAACCTAAAAATTAAAACTGTTACTGGCAACGAACGGTTTAACCTAGAAGAACGAAATTTGGTGAGCCAAAGGGATTTTGGTTTTGATCATTACCTAAAAGTGTCATCAAGATTGGGTGAAAAAATGTGTGCTGAGATTTCAGGAAACTCGTAGATTTTTGGAAGCTTGCCAACCCCTTTCCATGGAAGTGATTTGCGCCAGTCTCTGCTTAAAGCTACATCAATAGGAAACAAACCATAGAGATAGAACTTGGAACTACTTTATTGTGTCAAGTTTCAAAGAGCTAGCACAACCGTCTTTGATTTAGATTTCCAACTACATGTATCCATATAAGAGAAAAAAGAGTGAAACCTAAAAATTAAAACTGTTACTGCCAACGAACGGTTTAACCTAGAAGAACGAAATTTGGTGAGCCAAGTGGGATTGGGGTATTGATCATTACCTGAAAGTGTCATCCAGATTGGGTGAAAAAATGTGTGCTGAGATTTCAATAAACTCGTAGTTTTTTGGAAGCTTGGCAACCCCTTTCCATGAAAGTGATTTGCGCCAGTCTCTGCTTAGGGCTACATCAATAGAAAACAAACCATAGTGATAGAACTTGGAACTACTTTATTGTGTCAAGTTTCAAAGAGCTAGCACAAACCGTGTTTGATTTAGAGTTCCAACTACATGTACCCAGATAGGAGAAAACAGAGTGAAACCTAAAAATTAAAACTGTTACTGCCAACGAACGGTTTAACCTAGAAGAACGAAATTTGGTGAGCCAATTGGGATTGGGGTACTGATCATTACCTGAAAGTGTCATCCAGATTGGGTGAAAAAATGTGTGCTGAGATTTCAGGAAACTCGTCGTTTTTTGGAAGCTTGGCAACCCCTTTCCATGAAAGTGATTTGCGCCAGTCTCTGCTTAGGGCTACATCAATAGGAAACAAACCATAGAGATAGAACTTGGAACTACTTTATTGTGTCAAGTTTCAAAGAGCTAGCACAAACCGTGTTTGATTTAGAGTTCCAACTACATGTATCCATATAGGAGAAAACAGAGTGAAACCTAAAAATTAAAACTGTTACTGCCAACGAACGGTGTAACCTAGAAGAACGAAATTTGTTGAACCAAGTGGGATTGGGGTACTGATCATTACCTGAAAGTGTCATCCAGATTGGGTGAAAAAATGTGTGCTGAGATTTCAGGAAACTCGTAGTTTTTTGGAAGCTTGGCAACTCCTTTCCATGAAAGTGTTTTGCGCCAGTCTCTTCTTAGGTCTACATCAATAGGAAACAAACCATAGAGATAGAACTTGGAACTACTTTATTGTGTCAAGTTTCAAAGAGCTAGCACAACCGTCTTTGATTTAGAGTTCCAAATACATGTACCCATATAGGAGAAAACAGAGTGAAACCTAAAAATTAAAACTGTTACTGCCAACGAACGGTTTAACCTAGAAGAACGAAATTTGGTGAGCCAAGTGGGATTGGGGTACTGATCATTACCTGAAAGTGTCATCCAGATTGGGTGAAAAAATGTGTGCTGAGATTTCAGGAAACTCGTAGATTTTTGGAAGCTTGCCAACCCCTTTCCATGGAAGTGATTTGCGCCAGTCTCTGCTTAGGGCTACATCAATAGGAAACAAACCATAGAGATAGAACTTGGAACTACTTTATTGTGTCAAGTTTCAAAGAGCTAGCACAAACCGTGTTTGATTTAGAATTCCAACTACATGTATCCATATAGGAAAAAACAGAGTGAAACCTAAAAATTAAAACTGTTACTGCCAACGAACGGTTTAACCTAGAAGAACGAAATTTGGTGAGCCAAGTGGGATTGGGGTATTGATCATTACCTGAAAGTGTCATCCAGATTGGGTGAAAAAATGTGTGCTGAGATTTCAATAAACTCGTAGTTTTTTGGAAGCTTGGCAACCCCTTTCCATGAAAGTGATTTGCGCCAGTCTCTGCTTAGGGCTACATCAATAGAAAACAAACCATAGTGATAGAACTTGGAACTACTTTATTGTGTCAAGTTTCAAAGAGCGAGCACAAACCGTGTTTGATTTAGAGTTCCAACTACATGTACCCAGATAGGAGAAAACAGATGAAACCTAAAAATTAAAACTGTTACTGCCAACGAACGGTTTAACCTAGAAGAACGAAATTTGGTGAGCCAATTGGGATTGGGGTACTGATCATTACCTGAAAGTGTCATCCAGATTGGGTGAAAAAATGTGTGCTGAGATTTCAGGAAACTCGTCGTTTTTTGGAAGCTTGGCAACCCCTTTCCATGAAAGTGATTTGCGCCAGTCTCTGCTTAGGGCTACATCAATAGGAAACAAACCATAGAGATAGAACTTGGAACTACTTTATTGTGTCAAGTTTCAAAGAGCTAGCACAAACCGTGTTTGATTTAGAGTTCCAACTACATGTATCCATATAGGAGAAAACAGAGTGAAACCTAAAAATTAAAACTGTTACTGCCAACGAACGGTGTAACCTAGAAGAACGAAATTTGTTGAACCAAGTGGGATTCGGGTACTGATCATTACCTGAAAGTGTCATCAAGATTGGGTGAAAAAGTGTGTGCTGTGATTTCAGGAAACTCGTAGTTTTTTGGAAGCTTGCCAACCCCTTTCCATGAAAGTGTTTTGTGCCAGTCTCTGCTTAGGGCTACATCAATAGGAAAGAAACCATAGAGACAGAACTTGGAACTACTTTTGTGTCAAGTTTCAAAGAGCTAGCACAAACCGTGTTTGATTTAGAGATCCAACTACATGTACCCATATAGGAGAAAACAGAGTGAAACCTAAAAATTAAAACTGTTACTGCCAACGAACGGTGTAACCTAGAAGAACGAAATTTGTTGAGCCAAGTGGGATTGGGGTATTGATCATTACCTGAAAGTGTCATCAAGATTGGGTGAAAAACTGTGTGCTGAGATTTCAGGAAACTCGTAGTTTTTTGGAAGCTTTCCAACCCCTTTCCATGAAAGTGTTTTGCGCCAGTCTCTGCTTAGGGCTACATCAATAGGAAACAAACCATAGAGATAGAACTTGGAACTACTTTATTGTGTCAAGTTTCAAAGAGCTAGCATAACCGTCTTTGATTTAGAGTTCCAAATACATGTACCCATATAGGAGAAAACAGAGTGAAACCTAAAAATTAAAACTGTTACTGCCAACGAACGGTTTAACCTAGAAGAACGAAATTTGGTGAGCCAAGTGGGATTGGGGTTCTGATCATTACCTGAAAGTGTCATCCAGATTGGGTGAAAAAATGTGTGCTGAGAATTCAGGAAACTCGTAGTTTTTCGGAAGCTTCGCAACCCCTTTCCATGAAAGTGATTTGCGCCAGTCTCTGCTTAGGGCTACATCAATAGGAAACAAACCATAGAGATAGAACTTGGAACTACTTTATTGTGTCAAGTTTCAAAGAGCTAGCACAAACCGTGTTTGATTTAGAGTTCCAACTACATGTATCCATATAGGAGAAAACAGAGTGAAACCTAAAAATTAAAACTGTTACTGCCAACGAAGGGTGTAACCTAGAAGAACGAAATTTGTTGAGCCAAGTGGGATTGGGGTACTGATCATTACCTGAAAGTGTCATCAAGATTGGGTGAAAAAGTGTGTGCTGTGATTTCAGGAAACTCGTAGTTTTTTGGAAGCTTGCCAACCCCTTTCCATGAAAGTGTTTTGCGCCAGTCTCTGCTTAGGGCTACATCAATAGGAAACAAACCATAGAGATAGAACTTGGAACTACTTTATTGTGTCAAGTTTCAAAGAGCTAGCACAACCGTCTTTGATTTAGAGTTCCAAATACATATACCCATATAGGAGAAAACAGAGTGAAACCTAAAAATTAAAACTGTTACTGCCAACGAACGGTTTAACCTAGAAGAACGAAATTTGGTGAGCCAAGTGGGATTGGGGTTCTGATCATTACCTGCAAGTGTCATCCAGATTGGGTGAAAAATGTGTGCTGAGATTTCAAAAAATCGTAGTTTTTTGGAAGCTTGGCAACCCCTTTCGATGATTTGATTTGCGCCAGTCTCTGCTTAGGGCTACATCAATAGGAAAAAAACCATAGTGATAGAACTTAGAACTACTTTTTTGTGTCAAGTTTCTAAGAGCTAGCACAAACCGTGTTTCATTTAGAGTTCCAACTACATGTACCCATATAGGAGAAAACAGAGTGAAACCTAAAAATTAAAACTGTTACTGCCAACGAACGGTGTAACCTAGAAGAACGAAATTTGTTGAGCCAAGTGGGATTGGGGTACTGATCATTACCTGAAAGTGTCATCAAGATTGGGTGAAGAAGTGTGTGCTGAGATTTCAGGAAACTCGTAGTTTTTTGGAAGCTTTCCAACCCCTTTCCATGAAAGTGTTTTGCGCCAGTCTCTGCTTAGGGCTACATCAATAGGAAACAAACCATAGAGATAGAACTTGGAACTACTTTATTGTGTCAAGTTTCAAAGAGCTAGCACAACCGTCTTTGATTTAGAGTTCCAAATACATGTACCCATATAGGAGAAAACAGAGTGAAACCTAAAAATTAAAACTGTTACTGCCAACGAACGGTTTAACCTAGAAGAACGAAATTTGGTGAGCCAAGTGGGAATGGTGTTCTGATCATTACCTGAATGTGTCATCCAGATTGGGTGAAAAAATGTGTGCTGAGAATTCAGGAAACTCGTAGTTTTTTGGAAGCTTCGCAACCCCTTTCCATGAAAGTGATTTGCGCCAGTCTCTGCTTAGGGCTACATCAATAGGAAACAAACCATAGAGATTGAACTTGGAACTACTTTATTGTGTCAAGTTTCAAAGAGCTAGCACAAACCGTGTTTTATTTAGAGTTCCAACTACATGTATCCATATAGGAGAAAACAGAGTGAAACCTAAAAATTAAATCTCTTACTGCAAACCAACGGTTTAACCAAGAATAACGAAATTTGGTGAGCCAAGTGGGATTCGGGTACTGATCATTACCTGAAAGTGTCATCCAGATTGGGTGAAAAAATTTGTGCTGAGATTTCAGGAAACTCGTAGTTTTTTGGAAACTTGGCAACCCCTTTCAATGAAAGTGATTTGCGCCAGTCTCTGCTTAGGGATACATCAATAGGAAACAAACCATAGAGATAGAACTTGGAATTACTTTATTGTGTCAAGTCTCAAAGAGCTAGCACAAATCGTGTTTGATTTAGATTTCCAACTACATGTATCCATATAGGAGAAAAAAGAGTGAAACCTAAAAATTAAAACTGTTACTGGCAACGAACGGTTTAACCTAGAAGAACGAAATTTGGTTAGCCAAGAGGGTTTTTGGTTCTGATCATTACCTAAAAGTGTCATCAAGATTGGTTGAAAAAATGTGTGCTGAGATTTCAGGAAACTCGTAGATTTTTGGAAGCTTGCCAACCCCTTTCCATGGAAGTGATTTGCGCCAGTCTCTGCATAGGGCTACATCAATAGGAAACAAACCATAGAGATAGAACTTGGAACTACTTTATTGTGTCAAGTTTCAAAGAGCTAGCACAAACCGTCTTTGATTTAGAGTTGAAACTACATGTATCCATATAGGAAAAAACAGAGTGAAACCTAAAAATTAATACTGTTACTGCCAACGAACGGTTTAACCTAGAAGAACGAAATTTGGTGAGCCAAGTGGGATTGGGGTATTGATGATTACCTGAAAGTGTCATCCAGATTGGGTGAAAAAATGTGTGCTGAGATTTCAATAAACTCGTAGTTTTTTGGAAGCTTGGCAACCCCTTTCCATGAAAGTGATTTGCGCCAGTCTCTGCTTAGGGCTACATCAATAGGAAACAAACCATAGAGATAGAACTTGGAACTACTTTATTGTTTCAAGTTTCAAAGAGCTAGCACAAACCGTGTTTGATTTAGAGTTCCAACTACATGTATCCATATAGGAGAAATCAGAGTGAAACTTAAAATTAAAACTGTTACTGCCAACGTACGGTTTAAACTAGAAGAACGAAATTTGGTGAGCGAAGTGGGATTGGGGTACTGATCATTACCTGAAAGTGTCATCCAGATTGGGTGAAAAAATGTGTGCTGAGATTTCAGGAAACTCGTAGTTTTTTGGAAGCTTGGCAACTCCTTTCCATGAAAGTGTTTTGCGCCAGTCTCTTCTTCGGTCTACATCAATAGGAAACAAACCATAGAGATAGAACTTGGAACTACTTTATTGTGTCAAGTTTCAAAGAGCTAGCACAACCGTCTTTGATTTAGAGTTCCAAATACATGTACCCATATAGGAGAAAACAGAGTGAAACCTAAAAATTAAAACTGTTACTGCCAACGAACGGTTTAACCTAGAAGAACGAAATTTGGTGAGCCAAGTGGGATTGGGGTACTGATCATTACCTGAAAGTGTCATCCAGATTGGGTGAAAAAATGTGTGCTGAGATTTCAGGAAACTCGTAGATTTTTGGAAGCTTGCCAACCCCTTTCCATGGAAGTGATTTGCGCCAGTCTCTGCTTAGGGCTACATCAATAGGAAACAAACCATAGAGATAGAACTTGGAACTACTTTATTGTGTCAAGTTTCAAAGAGCTAGCACAAACCGTGTTTGATTTAGAGTTCCAACTACATGTATCCATATAGGAGAAAACAGAGTGAAACCTAAAAATTAAAACTGTTACTGCCAACGAAGGGTGTAACCTAGAAGAACGAAATTTGTTGAGCCAAGTGGGATTGGGGTACTGATCATTACCTGAAAGTGTCATCAAGATTGGGTGAAAAAGTGTGTGCTGTGATTTCAGGAAACTCGTAGTTTTTTGGAAGCTTGCCAACCCCTTTCCATGAAAGTGTTTTGCGCCGTCTCTGCTTAGGGCTACATCAATAGGAAACAAACCATAGAGATAGAACTTGGAACTACTTTATTGTGTCAAGTTTCAAAGAGCTAGCACAACCGTCTTTGATTTAGAGTTCCAAATACATATACCCATATAGGAGAAAACAGAGTGAAACCTAAAAATTAAAACTGTTACTGCCAACGAACGGTTTAACCTAGAAGAACGAAATTTGGTGAGCCAAGTGGGATTGGGGTTCTGATCATTACCTGAAAGTGTCATCCAGATTGGGTGAAAAAATGTGTGCTGAGAATTCAGGAAACTCGTAGTTTTTTGGAAGCTTGGCAACCCCTTTCCATGAAAGGGATTTGCGCCAGTCTCTGCTTAGGGCTACATCAATAGGAAACAAACCATAGAGATTGAACTTGGAACTACTTTATTGTGTCAAGTTTCAAAGAGCTAGCACAAACCGTGTTTGATTTAGAGTTCCAACTACATGTATCCATATAGGAGAAAACAGAGTGAAACCTAAAAATTAAATCTCTTACTGCCAACGAACGGTTTAACCAAGAATAACGAAATTTGGTGAGCAAAGTGAGATTGGGGTACTGATAATTACCTGAAAGTGTCATCCAGATTGGGTGAAAAAATGTGTGCTGAGATTTCAGGAAACTCGTAGTTTTTTGGAAGCTTGGCAACCCCTTTCCATGAAAGTGATTTGTGCCTGTCTCTGCTTAGGGCTACAACAATAGGAAACAAACCATAGAGATTGAACTTGGAACTACTTTATTGTGTCAAGTTTCAAAGAGCTAGTACAAACCGTGTTTCATTTAGAGTTCCAACTACATGTATCCATATAGGAGAAAACAGATTGAAACCTAAAAATTTAAACTGTTACTGTCAACGAACGGTTTAACCTAGAAGAACGAAATTTGGTGAGCCAAGTGGGATTCGGGTACTGATAATCACCTGAAAGTGTCATCCAGATTGGGTGAAAAAATGTGTGCTCAGATTTCAGGAAACTCGTAGTTTTTTGGAAACTTGGCAACCCCTTTCAATGAAAGTGATTTGCGCCAGTCTCTGCTTAGGTATATATCAATAGGATTCAAACCATAGAGATAGAACTTGGAATTACTTTATTGTGTCAAGTTTCAAAGAGCTAGCACAACCGTCTTTGATTTAGAGTTCCAACTACATGTATCCATATAGGAGAAAACAGAGTGAAACCTAAAAATTAAAACTGTTACTTCCAACGAACGGTTTAACCTAGAAGAACGAAATTTGGTGTGCCAAGTGGGATTGGGGTTCTGATCATTACCTGAGAGTGTCATCCAGATTGGGTGAAAAAATGTGTGCTGAGATTTCAGGAAACTCGTAGATTTTTGGAAGCTTGCCAACCCCTTTCCATGGAAGTGATTTGCGCCAGTTTCTGCTTAGGGCTACATCAATAGGAAACAAACCATAGAGATAGAAGTTGGAACTACTTTATTGTTTCAAGTTTCAAAGAGCTAGCACAAACCGTGTTTGATTTAGAGTTCCAACTACATGTATCCATATAGGAGAAAACAGAGTGAAACCTAAAAATTAAATATCTTACTGCCAACGAACGGTTTAACCAAGAATAACGAAATTTGGTGAGCAAAGTGGGATTGGGGTACTGATCATTACCTGAAAGTGTCATCCAGGTTGGGTAAAAAAATGTGTGCTGAGATTTCAGGAAACTCGTAGTTTTTTGGAAACTTGGCAACCCCTTTCAATGAAAGTGATTTGCGCCAGTCTCTGTTAGGGATACATCAATAGGAAACAAACCATAGAGATAGAACTTGGAATTACATTATTGTGTCAAGTTTCAAAGAGCTAGCACAAACCGTGTTTGATTTAGATTTCCAACTACATGTATACATATGGGAGAAAACAGAGTGAAACCTAAAAATTAAAACTGTTACTGCCAACGAACGGTTTAACCTAGAAGAACGAAATTTGGTGAGCCAATTGGGATTGGGGTACTGATCATTACCTGAAAGTGTCATCCAGATTGGGTGAAAAAATGTGTGCTGAGATTTCAGGAAACTCGTCGTTTTTTGGAAGCTTGGCAACCCCTTTCCATGAAAGTGATTTGCGCCAGTCTCTGCTTAGGGCTACATCAATAGGAAACAAACCATAGAGATAGAACTTGGAACTACTTTATTGTGTCAAGTTTCAAAGAGCTAGCACAAACCGTGTTTAATTTAGAGTTCCAACTACATGTATCCATATAGGAGAAAACAGAGTGAAACCTAAAAATTAAAACTGTTACTGCCAACGAACGGTGTAACCTAGAAGAACGAAATTTGTTGAACCAAGTGGGATTGGGGTACTGATCATTACCTGAAAGTGTCATCCAGATTGGGTGAAAAAATGTGTGCTGAGATTTCAGGAAACTCGTAGTTTTTTGGAAGCTTGGCAACTCCTTTCCATGAAAGTGTTTTGCGCCAGTTTCTTCTTAGGTCTACATCAATAGGAAACAAACCATAGAGATAGAACTTGGAACTACTTTATTGTGTCAAGTTTCAAAGAGCTAGCACAACCGTCTTTGATTTAGAGTTCCAAATACATGTACCCATATAGGAGAAAACAGAGTGAAACCTAAAAATTAAAACTGTTACTGCCAACGAACGGTTTAACCAGAAGAACGAAATTTGGTGAGCCAAGTGGGATTGGGGTACTGATCATTACCTGAAAGTGTCATCCAGATTGGGTGAAAAAATGTGTGCTGAGATTTCAGGAAACTCGTAGATTTTTGGAAGCTTGCCAACCCCTTTCCATGGAAGTGATTTGCGCCAGTCTCTGCTTAGGGCTACATAAATAGGAAACAAACCATAGAGATAGAACTTGGAACTACTTTATTGTGTCAAGTTTCAAAGAGCTAGCACAAACCGTGTTTGATTTAGAGTTCCAACAACATGTATCCATATAGGAGAAAACAGAGTGAAACCTAAAAATTAAAACTGTTACTGCCAACGAAGGGTGTAACCTAGAAGAACGAAATTTGTTGAGCCAAGTGGGATTGGGGTACTGATCATTACCTGAAAGTGTCATCAAGATTGGGTGAAAAAGTGTGTGCTGTGATTTCAGGAAACTCGGAGTTTTTTGGAAGCTTGCCAACCCCTTTTCATGAAAGTGTTTTGCGCCAGTCTCTGCTTAGGGCTACATCAATAGGAAACAAACCATAGAGATAGAACTTGGAACTACTTTATTGTGTCAAGTTTCAAAGAGCTAGCACAACCGTCTTTGATTTAGAGTTCCAAATACATGTACCCATATAGGAGAAAACAGAGTGAAACCTAAAAATTAAAACTGTTACTGCCAACGAACGGTTTAACCTAGAAGAACGAAATTTGGTGAGCCAAGTGGGATTGGGGTTCTGATCATTACCTGAAAGTGTCATCCAGATTGGGTGAAAAAATGTGTGCTGAGAATTCAGGAAACTCGTAGTTTTTTGGATGCTTGGCAACCCCTTTCCATATAAGGGATTTGCGCCAGTCTCTGCTTAGGGCTACATCAATAGGAAACAAACCATAGAGATTGAACTTGGAACTACTTTATTGTGTCAAGTTTCAAAGAGCTAGCACAAACCGTGTTTGATTTAGAGTTCCAACTACATGTATCCATATAGGAGAAAACAGAGTGAAACCTAAAAATTAAATCTCTTACTGCCAACGAACGGTTTAACCAAGAATAACGAAATTTGGTGAGCAAAGTGAGATTGGGGTACTGATAATTACCTGAAAGTGTCATCCAGATTGGTGAAAAAATGTGTGCTGAGATTTCAGGAAACTCGTAGTTTTTTGGAAGCTTGGCAACCCCTTTCCATGAAAGTGATTTGTGCCTGTCTCTGCTTAGGGCTACAACAATAGGAAACAAACCATAGAGATTGAACTTGGAACTACTTTATTGTGTCAAGTTTCAAAGAGCTAGCACAAACCGTGTTTCATTTAGAGTTCCAACTACATGTATCCATATAGGAGAAAACAGATTGAAACCTAAAAATTTAAACTGTTACTGTCAACGAACGGTTTAACCTAGAAGAACGAAATTTGGTGAGCCAAGTGGGATTCGGGTACTGATAATTACCTGAAAGTGTCATCCAGATTGGGTGAAAAAATGTGTGCTGAGATTTCAGGAAACTCGTAGATTTTTGGAAACTTGGCAACCCCTTTCAATGAAAGTGATTTGCGCCAGTCTCTGCTTAGGTATATATCAATAGGATTCAAACCATAGAGATAGAACTTGGAATTACTTTATTGTGTCAAGTTTCAAAGAGCTAGCACAACCGTCTTTGATTTAGAGTTCCAACTACATGTATCCATATAGGAGAAAACAGAGTGAAACCTAAAAATTAAAACTGTTACTTCCAACGAACGGTTTAACCTAGAAGAACGAAATTTGGTGTGCCAAGTGGGATTGGGGTTCTCATCATTACCTGAGAGTGTCATCCAGATTGGGTGAAAAAATGTGTGCTGAGATTTCAGGAAACTCGTAGATTTTTGGAAGCTTGCCAACCCCTTTCCATGGAAGTGATTTGCGCCAGTCTCTGCTTAGGGCTACATCAATAGGAAACAAACCATAGAGATAGAACTTGGAACTACTTTATTGTGTCAAGTTTCAAAGAGCTAGCACAAACCGTGTTTGATTTAGAGTTCCAACTACATGTATCCAGATAGGAGAAAACAGAATGAAACGTAAAATTTAAAACTGTTACTGCCAACGAACGGTTTAACCTAGAAGAACGAAATTTGGTGAGCCAAGTAGGATTGGGGTACTGATCATTACCTGAAAGTGTCATCAAGTTTGGGTGAAAAAATGTGTGCTGATATTTCAGGAAACTCGTAGTTTTTTGGAAGCTTGCCAACCCCTTTCCATGAAAGTGATTTGCACCAGTCTCTGCTTAGGGCTACATCAATAGAAAGAAAACCATAGAGATAGAACTTGGAACTACTTTATTGTGTCAAGTTTCAAAGAGCTAGCACAAACTGTCTTTAATTTAGAGTTCCAACTACATGTATCCATATAGGAGAAATCAGAGTGAAACCTAAAAATTAAAACTGTTACTGCCAACGTACGGTTTAAACTAGAAGAACGAAATTTGGTGAGCCAAGTGGGATTGGGGTACTGATCATTACCTGAAAGTGTCATCCAGATTGGGTGAAAAAATGTGTGCTGAGATTTCAGGAAACTCGTAGTTTTTTGGAAGCTTGGCAACTCCTTTCCATGAAAGTGTTTTGCGCCAGTCTCTTCTTAGGTCTACATCAATAGGAAACAAACCATAGAGATAGAACTTGGAACTACTTTATTGTGTCAAGTTTCAAAGAGCTAGCACAACCGTCTTTGATTTAGAGTTCCAAATACATGTACCCATATAGGAGAAAACAGAGTGAAACCTAAAAATTAAAACTGTTACTGCCAACGAACGGTTTAACCTAGAAGAACGAAATTTGGTGAGCCAAGTGGGATTGGGGTACTGATCATTACCTGAAAGTGTCATCCAGATTGGGTGAAAAAATGTGTGCTGAGATTTCAGGAAACTCGTAGATTTTTGGAAGCTTGCCAACCCCTTTCCATGGAAGTGATTTGCGCCAGTCTCTGCTTAGGGCTACATCAATATGAAACAAACCATAGAGATAGAACTTGGAACTACTTTATTGTGTCAAGTTTCAAAGAGCTAGCACAAACCGTGTTTGATTTAGAGTTCCAACTACATGTATCCATATAGGAGAAAACAGAGTGAAACCTAAAAATTAAAACTGTTACTGCCAATGAAGGGTGTAACCTAGAAGAACGAAATTTGTTGAGCCAAGTGGGATTGGGGTACTGATCATTACCTGAAAGTGTCATCAAGATTGGGTGAAAAAGTGTGTGCTGTGATTTCAGGAAACTCGTAGTTTTTTGGAAGCTTGCCAATCCCTTTCCATGAAAGTGTTTTGCGCCAGTCTCTGCTTAGGGCTACATCAATAGGAAACAAACCATAGAGATAGAACTTGGAACTACTTTATTGTGTCAAGTTTCAAAGAGCTAGCACAACCGTCTTTGATTTAGAGTTCCAAATACATGTACCCATATAGGAGAAAACAGAGTGAAACCTAAAAATTAAAACTGTTACTGCCAACGAACGGTTTAACCTAGAAGAACGAAATTTGGTGAGCCAAGTGGGATTGGGGTTCTGATCATTACCTGAAAGTGTCATCCAGATTGGGTGAAAAAATGTGTGCTGAGATTTCAGGAAACTCGTAGTTTTTTGGAAGCTTGGCAACCCCTTTCCATGAAAGGGATTTGCGCCAGTCTCTGCTTAGGGCTACATCAATAGGAAACAAACCATAGAGATTGAACTTGGAACTACTTTATTGTGTCAAGTTTCAAAGAGCTAGCACAAACCGTGTTTCATTTAGAGTTCCAACTACATGTATCCATATAGGAGAAAACAGATTGAAACCTAAAAATTTAAACTGTTACTGTCAACGAACGGTTTAACCTAGAAGAACGAAATTTGGTGAGCCAAGTGGGATTCGGGTACTGATAATTACCTGAAAGTGTCATCCAGATTGGGTGAAAAAATGTGTGCTGAGATTTCAGGAAACTCGTAGTTTTTTGGAAACTTGACAACCCCTTTCCATGAAAGTGATTTGCGCCAGTCTCTGCTTAGGTATATATCAATAGGATTCAAACCATAGAGATAGAACTTGGAATTACTTTATTGTGTCAAGTTTCAAAGAGCTAGCACAACCGTCTTTGATTTAGAGTTCCAACTACATGTATCCATATAGGAGAAAACAGAGTGAAACCTAAAAATTAAAACTGTTACTTCCAACGAACGGTTTAACCTAGAAGAACGAAATTTGGTGTGCCAAGTGGGATTGGGGTTCTGATCATTACCTGAGAGTGTCATCCAGATTGGGTGAAAAAATGTGTGCTGAGATTTCAGGAAACTCGTAGATTTTTGGAAGCTTGCCAACCCCTTTCCATGGAAGTGATTTGCGCCAGTTTCTGCTTAGGGCTACATCAATAGGAAACAAACAATAGAGATAGAACTTGGAACTACTTCATTGTTTCAAGTTTCAAAGAGCTAGCACAACCGTCTTTGATTTAGAGTTCCAACTACATGTATCCATATAGGAGAAAACAGAGTGAAACCTAAAAATTAAATATCTTACTGCCAACGAACGGTTTAACCAAGAATAACGAAATTTGGTGAGCAAAGTGGGATTGGGGTACTGATCATTACCTGAAAGTGTCATCCAGATTGGGTAAAAAAATGTGTGCTGAGATTTCAGGAAACTCGTAGTTTTTTGGAAGCTTGGCAACCCCTCTCCATGAAAGTGATTTGCGCCAGTCTCTGCTTAGGGCTACATCAATAGGAAACAAACCATAGAGATAGAACTTGGAACTACTTTATTGTGTCAAGTTTCAAAGAGCTAGCACAAACCGTGTTTCATTTAGAGTTCCAACTACATGTATCCATATAGGAGAAAACAGAGTGAAACCTAAAAATTAAATATCTTACTGCCAACGAACGGTTTAACCAAGAATAACGAAATTTGGTGAGCAAAGTGGGAATGGGGTACTGATCATTACCTGAAAGTGTCATCCAGATTGGGTAAAAAAATGTGTGCTGAGATTTCAGGAAACTCGTAGTTTTTTGGAAGCTTGGCAACCCCTCTCCATGAAAGTGATTTGCGCCAGTCTCTGCTTAGGGCTACATCAATAGGAAACAAACCATAGAGATAGAACTTGGAACTACTTTATTGTGTCAAGTTTCAAAGAGCTAGCACAAACCGTGTTTCATTTAGAGTTCCAACTACATGTATCCATATAGGAGAAAACAGAGTGAAACCTAAAAATTAAAACTGTTACTGCCAACGAACGGTTTAACCTAGAAGAACGAAATTTGGTGAGCCAATTGGGATTGGGGTACTGATCATTACCTGAAAGTGTCATCCAGATTGGGTGAAAAAATGTGTGCTGAGATTTCAGGAAACTCGTACTTTTTTTGAAGCTTGGCAACCTTTTTCCATGAAAGTGATTTGCGCCAGTCTCATCTTAGGGCTACATAAATAGGAAACAAACCATAGAGATAGAACTTGGAACTACTTTATTGTGTCAAGTTTCAAAGAGCTAGCACAAATCGTGTTTGATTTAGAGTTCCAACTACATGTATCCATATAGGAGAAAACAGAGTGAAACCTAAAAATTTAAACTGTTACTGCCAACGAACGGTTTAACCTAGAAGAACGAAATTTGGTGAGCCAAGTGGGATTGGGGTACTGATCCTTACCTGAAAGTGTCATCAAGTTTGGGTGAAAAAATGTGTGCTGATATTTCAGGAAACTCGTAGTTTTTTGGAAGCTTGGCAACCCCTTTCCATGAAAGTGATTTGCACCAGTCTCTGCTTAGGGCTACATCAATAGAAAGAAAACCATAGAGATAGAACATGGAACTACTTTATTGTGTCAAGTTTCAAAGAGCTAGCACAAACCGTCTTTAATTTAGAGTTCCAAATACATGTATCCATATAGGAGAAATCAGAGTGAAACCTAAAAATTAAAACTGTTACTGCCAACGAACGGTTTAACGTAGAAGAACGAAATTTGGTGAGCCAAGTGGGATTGGGGTACTGATCATTACCTGAAAGTGTCATCCAGATTGGGTGAAAAAATGTGTGCTGAGATTTCAGGAAACTCGTAGTTTTTTGGAAGCTTTCCAACCCCTTTCCATGAAAGTGTTTTGCGTCAGTCTCTGCTTAGGGCTACATCAATAGGAAACAAAGCATAGAGATAGAACTTGGAACTACTTTATTGTGTCAAGTTTCAAAGAGCTAGTACAAACCCTGTTTGATTTAGAGTTCCAACTACATGTATCCATATAGGAGAAAACAGAGTGAAACCTAAAAATTAAAACTGTTACTGCCAACGAACGGTTTAAACTAGAAGAACGAAATTTGGTGAGCCAAGTGGGATTGGGGTACTGATCATTACCTGAAAGTGTCATCCAGATTGGGTGAAAAAAATGTGTGCTGAGATTTCAGGAAACTCGTAGTTTTTTGGAAGCTTGGCAACCACTTTCCATGAAAGTGATTTGCGCCAGTCTCTGCTTAGGGCTACATCAATAGGAAACAAACCATAGAGATAGAACTTGGAACTACTTTATTGTGTCAAGTTTCAAAGAGCTAGCACAAACCGTGTTTGATTTAGAGTTCCAACTACATGTATCCATATAGGAGAAAACAGAGTAAAACCTAAAAATTAAAACTGTTACTGCCAACGAACGGTGTAACCTAGAAGAACGAAATTTGTTGAGCCAAGTGGGATTGGGGTACTGATCATTACCTGAAAGTGTCATCAAGATTGGGTGAAAAAGTGTGTGCTGTGATTTCAGGAAACTCGTAATTTTTTGGAAGCTTGCCAACCCCTTTCCATGAAAATGTTTTGCGCCAGTCTCTGCTTAGGAGTACATCAATAGGAAACAAACCATAGAGATAGAACTTGGAACTACTTTATTGTGTCAAGTTTCAAAGAGCTAGCACAAACCGTGTTTGATTTAGAGTTCCAACTACATGTATCCATATAGGAGAAAACAGAGTGAAACCTAAAAATTAAAACTGTTACTGCCAACGAACGGTTTAACCTAGAAGAACGAAATTTGGTGACCAAGTGGGAATGGGGTAGATCATTACCTGAAAGTGTCATCAAGTTTGGGTGAAAAAATGTGTGCTGATATTTCAGGAAACTCGTAGTTTTTTGGAAGCTTGCCAACCCCTTTCCATGAAAGTGTTTTGCGCCAGTCTCTGCTTAGGGCTACATCAATAGGAAACAAACCATAGAGATAGAACTTGGAACTACTTTATTGTGTCAAGTTTCAAAGAGCTAGCACAACCGTCTTTCATTTAGAGTTCCAAATACATGTACCCATATAGGAGAAAACAGAGTGAAACCTAAAAATTAAAACTGTTACTGTCAACGAACGTTTAACCTAGAAGAACAAAATTTGGTGAGCCAAGTGGGATTCGGGTACTGATAATTACCTGAAAGTGTCATCCAGATTGGGTGAAAAAATGTGTGCTGAGATTTCAGGAAACTCGTAGTTTTTTAGAAACTTGGCAACCCCTTTCAATGAAAGTGATTTGCGCCAGTCTCTGCTTAGGTATATAACAATAGGATACAAACCATAGAGATAGAACTTGGAATTACTTTATTGTGTCAAGTTTCAAAGAGCTAGCATAAACCGTGTTTGATTTAGAGATCCAACTACATGTATCCATATAGGAGAAAAAAGAGTGAAACCTAAAAATTAAAACTGTTACTGCCAACGAACGGTTTAACCTAGAAGAACGAAATTAGGTGAGCCAAGTGGGATTTTGGTACTGATCATTACCTGAAAGTGTCATTCAGATTGGGTGAAAAAATGTGTGCTGAGATTACAGGAAACTCGTAGATTTTTGGAAGCTTGCCAACCCCTTTCCATTGAGGTGATTTGTGCAGTCTCTGCTTAGGGCTACATCAATAGGAAACAAACCATAGAGATAGAACTTGGAACTACTTTATTGTGTCAAGTTTCAAAGAGCTAGTACAAACCCTGTTTGATTTAGAGTTCCAACTCCATGTATCCATATAGGAGAAAACAGAGTGAAACCTAAAAATTAATACTGTTACTGCCAACGAACGGTTTAACCTAGAAGAACGAAATTTGGTGAGCCAATTGGGATTGGGGTACTGATCATTACCTGAAAGTGTCATCCAGCTTGGGTGAAAAAATGTGTGCTGAGATTTCAGGAAACTCGTAGTTTTTTGGAAGTTTGGCAACCACTTTCCATGAAAGTGATTTGCGCCAGTCTCTGCTTAGGGCTACATCAATAGGAAACAAACCATAGAGATAGAACTTGGAACTACTTTATTGTGTCAAGTTTCAAAGAGCTAGCACAAACCGTGTTAGATTTAGAGTTCCAACTACATGTATCCATATAGGAGAAAACAGAGTGAAAACTAAAAATTAAAACTGTTACTGCCAACAAACGGTGTAACGTAGAAGAACGAAATTTGTTCAGCCAAGTGGGATTGGGGTACTGATCATTACCTGAAAGTGTCATCAAGATTGGGTTGAAAAATGTGTGCTGAGATTTCAGGAAACTCGTAGTTTTTTAGAAACTTGGCAACCCCTTTCAATGAAAGTGATTTGCGCCAGTCTCTGCTTAGGTATATATCAATAGGATACAAACCATAGAGATAGAACTTGGAATTACTTTATTGTGTCAAGTTTCAAAGAGCTAGCATAAACCGTGTTTGATTTAGAGTTCCAACTACATGTATCCATATAGGAGAAAAAAGAGTGAAACCTAAAAATTAAAACTGTTACTGCCAACGAACGGTTTAACCTAGAAGAATGAAATTTAGTGAGACAAGTGGGATTGGGGTACTGATCATTACCTGAAAGTGTCATCCAGATTGGGTGAAAAAATGTGTGCTGAGATTTCAGGAAACTCATAGTTTTTTGGAAGCTTGGCAACCCCTTTCCATGAAATTGATTTGCGCCAGTCTCTGCTTAGGGCTACATCAATAGGAAAAAAACCATAGAGATAGAACTTGAAACTACTTTATTGTGTCAAGTTTCAAAGAGCTAGCACAAACCATGTTTGATTTAGAGTTCCAACTACATGTACCCATATAGGAGAAAACAGAGTGAAACCTAAAAATTAAAACTGTTACTGCCAACGAACGGTTTAAAATAGAAGAATGAAATTTGGTGTGCCAAGTGGGATTGGGGTACTGATCATTACCTGGAAGTGTCATCAAAATTGGGTGAAAAAATGTGTGCTGAGATTTCAGGAAACTCGTAGTTTTTTGGAAGCTTGTCAACCCCTTTCCATGAAAGTGATTTGCGCCAGTCTCTGCTTAGGGCTACATCAGTAGGAAACAAACCATAGTGATAGAACTCAGAACTTCTTTATTGTGTCAAGTTTTAAAGAGGTAGGACAAACTCTGTTTGATTTAGAGTTCCAACCACATGTACCCATATAGGAGAAAACAGAGTGAAACCTAAAAATTAAAACGGTTACTGCCATCGAACGGTTTAACCTAGAAGAATGAAATTTGGTGAGCCAAGTGGGATTGGGGTACTGATCATTACCTGAGAGTGTCATCCAGATTGGGTGAAAAAATGTGTGCTGAGATTTCAGGAAACTCGTTGTTTTTTGGAAGCTTGGCAACATCTTTCCATTAAAGTGATTTGCGCCAGTCTCTGTTTAGGGCTACATCAATATGAAACAAACCATAGAGATAGACCTTGGATCTACTTTATTATGTCAAGTTTCAAAGAGCTAGCACAAACCGTGTTTGATTTAGAGTCCCAACTACATGTATCCATATAGGAGAAAACAGAGTGAAACCTAAAAATTAAATATCTTACTGCCAACGAACGGTTTAACCAAGAATAACGAAATTTGGTGAGCAAAGTGGGATTGGGGTACTGATCATTACCTGAAAGTGTCATCCAGATTGGGTAAAAAAATGTGTGCTGAGATTTCAGGAAACTTGTAGTTTTTTGGAAGCTTGGCAACCCCTCTCCATGAAAGTGATTTGCGCCAGTCTCTGCTTAGGGCTACATCAATAGGAAACAAACCATAGAGATAGAACTTGGAACTACTTTATTGTGTCAAGTTTCAAAGAGCTAGCACAAACCGTGTTTGATTTAGAGTTCCAACTACATGTATCCATATAGGAGAAAACAGAGTGAAACCTAAAAATTAAAACTGTTACTGCCAACGAACGGTTTAACCTAGAAGAACGAAATTTGGTGAGCCAATTGGGATTGGGGTACTGATCATTACCTGAAAGTGTCATCCAGATTGGGTGAAAAAATGTGTGCTGAGATTTCAGGAAACTCGTACTTTTTTTGAAGCTTGGCAACCTTTTTCCATGAAAGTGATTTGCGCCAGTCTCATCTTAGGGCTACATCAATAGGAAACAAACCATAGAGATAGAACTTGGAACTACTTTATTGTGTCAAGTTTCAAAGAGCTAGCACAAATCGTGTTTGATTTAGAGTTCCAACTACATGTATCCATATAGGAGAAAACAGAGTGAAACCTAAAAATTTAAACTGTTACTGCCAACGAACGGTTTAACCTAGAAGAACGAAATTTGGTGAGCCAAGTGGGATTGGGGTACTGATCCTTACCTGAAAGTGTCATCAAGTTTGGGTGAAAAAATGTGTGCTGATATTTCAGGAAACTCGTAGTTTTTTGGAAGCTTGGCAACCCCTTTCCATGAAAGTGATTTGCACCAGTCTCTGCTTAGGGCTACATCAATAGAAACAAAACCATAGATATAGAACATGGAACTACTTTATTGTGTCAAGTTTCAAAGAGCTAGCACAAACCGTCTTTAATTTAGAGTTCCAACTACATGTATCCATATAGGAGAAATCAGAGTGAAACCTAAAAATTAAAACTGTTACTGCCAACGAACGGTTTAACGTAGAAGAACGAAATTTGGTGAGCCAAGTGGGATTGGGGTACTGATCATTACCTGAAAGTGTCATCCAGATTGGGTGAAAAAATGTGTGCTGAGATTTCAAGAAACTCGTAGTTTTTTGGAAGCTTTCCAACCCCTTTCCATGAAAGTGTTTTGCGTCAGTCTCTGCTTAGGGCTACATCAATAGGAAACAAACCATAGAGATAGAACTTGGAACTACTTTATTGTGTCAAGTTTCAAAGAGCTAGTACAAACCCTGTTTGATTTAGAGTTCCAACTACATGTATCCATATAGGAGAAAACAGAGTGAAACCTAAAAATTAAAACTGTTACTGCCAACGAACGGTTTAAACTAGAAGAACGAAATTTGGTGAGCCAAGTGGGATTGGGGTACTGATCATTACCTGAAAGTGTCATCCAGATTGGGTGAAAAAAATGTGTGCTGAGATTTCAGGAAACTCGTAGTTTTTTGGAAGCTTGGCAACCACTTTCCATGAAAGTGATTTGCGCCAGTCTCTGCTTAGGGCTACATCAATAGGAAACAAACCATAGAGATAGAACTTGGAACTACTTTATTGTGTCAAGTTTCAAAGAGCTAGCACAAACCGTGTTTGATTTAGAGTTCCAACTACATGTATCCATATAGGAGAAAACAGAGTAAAACCTAAAAATTAAAACTGTTACTGCCAACGAACGGTGTAACCTAGAAGAACGAAATTTGTTGAGCCAAGTGGGATTGGGGTACTGATCATTACCTGAAAGTGTCATCAAGATTGGGTGAAAAAGTGTGTGCTGTGATTTCAGGAAACTCGTAATTTTTTGGAAGCTTGCCAACCCCTTTCCATGAAAATGTTTTGCGCCAGTCTCTGCTTAGGACTACATCAATAGGAAACAAACCATAGAGATAGAACTTGGAACTACTTTATTGTGTCAAGTTTCAAAGAGCTAGCACAAACCGTGTTTGATTTAGAGTTCCAACTACATGTATCCATATAGGAGAAAACAGAGTGAAACCTAAAAATTAAAACTGTTACTGCCAACGAACGGTTTAACCTAGAAGAACGAAATTTGGTGACCAAGTGGGAATGGGGTAGATCATCACCTGAAAGTGTCATCAAGTTTGGGTGAAAAAATGTGTGCTGATATTTCAGGAAACTCGTAGTTTTTTGGAAGCTTGCCAACCCCTTTCCATGAAAGTGTTTTGCGCCAGTCTCTGCTTAGGGCTACATCAATAGGAAACAAACCATAGAGATAGAACTTGGAACTACTTTATTGTGTCAAGTTTCAAAGAGCTAGCACAACCGTCTTTCATTTAGAGTTCCAAATACATGTACCCATATAGGAGAAAACAGAGTGAAACCTAAAAATTAAAACTGTTACTCTCAACGAACGTTTAACCTAGAAGAACAAAATTTGGTGAGCCAAGTGGGATTCGGGTACTGATAATTACCTGAAAGTGTCATCCAGATTGGGTGAAAAAATGTGTGCTGAGATTTCAGGAAACTCGTAGTTTTTTAGAAACTTGGCAACCCCTTTCAATGAAAGTGATTTGCGCCAGTCTCTGCTTAGGTATATAACAATAGGATACAAACCATAGAGATAGAACTTGGAATTACTTTATTGTGTCAAGTTTCAAAGAGCTAGCATAAACCGTGTTTGATTTAGAGATCCAACTACATGTATCCATATAGGAGAAAAAAGAGTGAAACCTAAAAATTAAAACTGTTACTGCCAACGAACGGTTTAACCTAGAAGAACGAAATTAGGTGAGCCAAGTGGGATTTTGGTACTGATCATTACCTGAAAGTGTCATTCAGATTGGGTGAAAAAATGTGTGCTGAGATTACAGGAAACTCGTAGATTTTTGGAAGCTTGCCAACCCCTTTCCATTGAGGTGATTTGTGCAGTCTCTGCTTAGGGCTACATCAATAGGAAACAAACCATAGAGATAGAACTTGGAACTACTTTATTGTGTCAAGTTTCAAAGAGCTAGTACAAACCCTGTTTGATTTAGAGTTCCAACTCCATGTATCCATATAGGAGAAAACAGAGTGAAACCTAAAAATTAATACTGTTACTGCCAACGAACGGTTTAACCTAGAAGAACGAAATTTGGTGAGCCAATTGGGATTGGGGTACTGATCATTACCTGAAAGTGTCATCCAGCTTGGGTGAAAAAATGTGTGCTGAGATTTCAGGAAACTCGTAGTTTTTTGGAAGTTTGGCAACCACTTTCCATGAAAGTGATTTGCGCCAGTCTCTGCTTAGGGCTACATCAATAGGAAACAAACCATAGAGATAGAACTTGGAACTACTTTATTGTGTCAAGTTTCAAAGAGCTAGCACAAACCGTGTTAGATTTAGAGTTCCAACTACATGTATCCATATAGGAGAAAACAGAGTGAAAACTAAAAATTAAAACTGTTACTGCCAACAAACGGTGTAACGTAGAAGAACGAAATTTGTTCAGCCAAGTGGGATTGGGGTACTGATCATTACCTGAAAGTGTCATCAAGATTCGGTGAAAAAGTGTGTGCTGTGATTTCAGGAAACTCGTAGTTTTTTGGAAGCTTGCCAACCCCTTTCCATGAAAGTGTTTTGCGCCAGTCTCTGCTTAGGGCTACATCAATAGGAAACAAACCATAGAGATAGAACTTGGAACTACTTTATTGTGTCAAGTTTCAAATGCTAGCACAAATCGTGTTTGATTTAGAGTTCCAACTACATGTATCCATATAGGAGAAAACAGAGTGAAACCTAAAAATTAAAACTGTTACTGTCAACGAACGTTTAACCTAGAAGAACAAAATTTGGTGAGCCAAGTGGGATTCGGGTACTGATCATTACCTGAAAGTGTCATCCAGATTGGGTGAAAAAATGTGTGCTGAGATTTCAGGAAACTCGTAGTTTTTTAGAAACTTGGCAACCCCTTTCAATGAAAGTGATTTGCGCCAGTCTCTGCTTAGGTATATATCAATAGGATACAAACCATAGAGATAGAACTTGGAATTACTTTATTGTGTCAAGTTTCAAAGAGCTAGCATAAACCGTGTTTGATTTAGAGTTCCAACTACATGTATCCATATAGGAGAAAAAAGAGTGAAACCTAAAAATTAAAACTGTTACTGCCAACGAACGGTTTAACCTAGAAGAATGAAATTTAGTGAGACAAGTGGGATTGGGGTACTGATCATTACCTGAAAGTGTCATCCAGATTGGGTGAAAAAATGTGTGCTGAGATTTCAGGAAACTCATAGTTTTTTGGAAGCTTGGCAACCCCTTTCCATGAAAGTGATTTGCGCCAGTCTCTGCTTAGGGCTACATCAATAGGAAAAAAAACATAGAGATAGAACTTGAAACTACTTTATTGTGTCAAGTTTCAAAGAGCTAGCACAAACCATGTTTGATTTAGAGTTCCAACTACATGTACCCATATAGGAGAAAACAGAGTGAAACCTAAAAATTAAAACTGTTACTGCCAACGAACGGTTTAAAATAGAAGAATGAAATTTGGTGTGCCAAGTGGGATTGGGGTACTGATCATTACCTGGAAGTGTCATCAAAATTGGGTGAAAAAATGTGTGCTGAGATTTCAGGAAACTCGTAGTTTTTTGGAAGCTTGTCAACCCCTTTCCATTGAAGTGATTTGTGCAGTCTCTGCTTAGGGCTACATCAATAGGAAACAAACCATAGAGATAGAACTTGGAACTACTTTATTGTGTCAAGTTTCAAAGAGCTAGCACAAACCGTGTTTGATTTAGAGTTCCAACTACATGTATCCATATAGGAAAAAACAGAGTGAAACCTAAAAATTCAAACTGTTACTAGCAACGAAGGGTTTAACCTAGAGGAATGAAATTTGGTGAGCCAAGTGGGGTTGGGGTACTCATCATTACCTGAAAGTGTCATCAAGATTGGGTGAAAAAATGTGTGCTGAGATTTCAGGAAACTCGTAGTTTTTTGGAAGCTTGGCAACCCCTTTCCATGAAAGTGATTTGCGCCAGTCTCTGCTTAGGGCTACATCAATAGAAAAGAAACCATAGAGAAAGAACTTGGAACTACCTTATTGTTTCAAGTTTCAAAGAGCTAGCACAAACCGTGTTTGATTTAGAGTTCCAACTACATGTATCCATATAGGAGAAAACAGAGTGAAACCTAAAAATTAAAACTATTACTGCCAACGAACGGTTTAACCTAGAAGAACGAAATTTGGTGAGCCAAGTGGGATTGGTGTACTGATCAGTACCTGAAAGTGTCATCAAAATTGGGTGAAAGAATTTGTGATGAGATTTCAGGAAACTCGTAGTTTTTTGGAAGCTTGACAACCCCTTTCCATGAAAGGGATTTGCGCCAGTCTCTGCTTAGGGCTACATCAATAGGAAACACACCATAGAGATAGAACTTGGAACTACTTTATTTTGTCAAGGTTCAAAGAGCTAGCACAAACCGTCTTTGATTTATAGCTCCAACTACATGTATCCATATAGGAGAAAACAGAGTGAAACCTAAAAATTCAAACTGTTACTACCAAAGAACGGTTTAACCTAGAAGAACGTAATTTGGTGAGCCAAGTGGGATTGGGGTACTGATCATTACCTGAAAGTGTCATCAAGATTGGGTGAAAAAATGTGTGCTGAGATTTCAGGAAACTCGTAGTTTGTTGGAAGGTTGGCAACCCCTTTCCATGAAAGTGATTTGCGCCAGTCTCTGCTTAGGGCTACATCAATAGGAAAGAAACCATAGAGATAGAACATGGAACTACCTTATTGTGTCAAGTTTCAAAGAGCTAGCACAAACCGTGTTTGATTTAGAGTTCCAACTACATGTATCCATTTAGGAGAAAACAGAGTGAAACCTAAAAATTAAAACTGTTACTGCCAACGAACGGTTTGACCTAGAAGAATGAAATTGGTGAGCCAAGTGGGATTGGGGTACTGATCATTACCTGAAAGTGTCATCCAGATTGGGTCAAAAAATGTGTGCTGAGAATTCAGGAAAATCCTAGTTTTTTGGAATCTTGGAAACTCCTTTCCATGAAAGTGATTTGCACAAGTCTCTGCTTAGGGCTACATGAATAGGAAACAAAACATAGAGATTGAACTTGGAACTACTTTATTGTGTAAAGTTTCAGAGAGCTAGCACAAACTGTGTTTGATTTAGAGTTTCAACTACATGTATCCAGATAGGAGAAAACAGAGTGAAACGTAAAATTTAAAACTGTTACTGCCAACGAACGGTTTAACCTAGAAGAACGAAATTTGGTGAGCCAAGTGGGATTGGGGTACTGATCATTACCTGAAAGTGTCATCAAGATTGGGTGAAAAATGTGTGCTGAGATTTCAGAAAACTCGTAGTTTTTTGGAAGTTTGGCAACCCCTTTCCACGAAAGTGATTTGTGCCAGTCTCTGCTTAGGGCTACATCAATAGGAAGCAAACCATAGAGATAGAACTTGGAACTACTTTATTGTGTCAAGTTTCAAAGAGCTAGCACAAACCGTGTTTGATTTAGAGTTCCAACTACATGTATCCATATAGGAAAAAACAGAGTGAAACCTAAAAATTCAAACTGTTACTAGCAACGAACGGTTTAACCTAGAGGAATGAAATTTGGTGAGCCAAGTGGTGTTGGTGTACTCATCATTACCTGAAAGTGTCATCAAGATTGGGTGAAAAAATGTGTGCTGAGATTTCAGGAAACTCGTAGGTTTTTGGAAGATTGGCAACCCCTTTCCATGAAAGTGATTTGCGCCAGTCTCTGCTTAGGGCTACATCAATAGGAAACAAACCATATAGATAGAACTTGGAACCACTTTTTTGTGTCAAGTTTCAAAGACCTTGCACAAACCGTGTTTGATTTAGAGTTCCAACTACATGAATCCATATAGGAGAATACAGAGTGAAACCTAAAAATTAAAACTGTTACTCCCAAGAACGGTTTAACCTAGAAGAAGGAAATTTGGTGAGCCAAGTGGGATTGGGGAACTGATCATTACCTGAAAGTGTCATCAAGATTGGGTGAAAAAATGTGTGCTGAGATTTCAGGAAACTCGTAGTTTTTTGGAAGCTTGGCAACGCCTTTCCACGAAAGTGATTTGCGCCAGGCTCTGCTTAGGGCTACATCAATAGGAAACAAACCATAGAGATAGAACTTGGATCTTCTCTATTGTGTCAAGTTTCAAAGAGCTAGCACAAACCGTATTTGATTTAGAGTTCAAACTACATGTATCCATATAGGAGAAAACAGATGAAACCTAAAAATTAAAACTGTTACTGCCAACGAACAGTTTAACCTAGAAGAACGAAATTTGGTGAGCCAAGTGGGATTGGGGTACTGATCATTACCTGAAAGTGTCATCCAGATTGGGTGAAAAAATGTGTGCTGAGATTTCAGGAAACTCGTAGTTTTTTGGAAGCTTGGCATCCCCTTTCCATGAAAGTGATTTGCGCCAGTCTCTGCTTTGGGCTACATCAATAGGAAACAAACCATAGAAATAGAACTTGGAACTACTTTATTGTGTCAAGTTTCAAAGAGCGAGCAAAAACCATGTTTGATTTAGAGTTCCAAATACATGTATCCATATAGGAGAAAACAGAGTGAAACTTAAAAATTAAAAATGTTACTGCCAACGAACGGTTTAATCTAGAAGAACGAATTTTGGTGTGCCAAGAGGGAATGGGGTACTGATCATTACCTAAAAGTGTCATCAAGATTGGGTGAAAAATGTGTGCTGAGATTTCAGGAAATCGTAGTTTTTTGGAATCCTGGCAACGCCTTTCCATGAAAGTGATTTGTGCCAGTCTCTGCTTAGGGCTACATCAATAGGGAACAAACCATAGAGATAGAACTTGGAACTACCTTATTGTGTCAAGTTTCAAAGAGCTAGCACAAACCGTGTTTGATTTAGAGTTCCAACTACATGTATCCATATAGGAGAAAACAGAGTGAAACCTAAAAATTAAAACTGTTACTGCCAACGAACGGTTTGACCTAGAAGAACGAAATTGGTGAGCCAAGTGGGATTGGGGTACTGATCATTACCTGAAAGTGTCATCCAGATTGGGTGAAAAAATGTGTGCGGAGAATTCAGGAAACTCGTAGTTTTTTGGAAGCTTGGCAACCCCTTTCCATGAAAGTGATTTGCACAAGTCTCTGCTTAGGGCTACATGAATAGGAAACAAACCATAGAGATTGACCTTGGAACAACTTTATTGTGTCAAGTTTCAAAGACCTAGCACAAACCGTGTTTGATTTAGAGTTCCAACTACATGTATCCATATAGTAGAAAACAGAGTGAAACCTAAATATTAAAACTGTTACTGCCAACGAACAGTTTAACCTAAGAGAACGAAATTTGGTGAGCCCAGTGGGATTGGGGTACTGATCATTACATGAAAGTGTCATCAATACTGGATGAAAAAACGTGTGCTGAGATTTCAGAAAACTCGTAGTTTTTTGGAAGCTTGGCAACCCCTTTCCATGAAAGTGATTTGCGCCTGTCTCTGCTTAGGGCTACATTAATAGGAAACAAACCATAGTGATAGAACGTGGAACTACTTTATTGTGTCAAGTTTCAAAGAGCTAGCACAAACCGTGTTTGATTTAGAGTTCCAACTACATGTATCCATATAGGTGAAAACAGAGTGAAACCTAAAAATTAAAACTGTTACTGCCAACCAACGGTTTAACCAAGAAGAACGAAATTTGGTGAATCAGGTGGGATTGGGGTACTGATCCTTACCTGAACGTGTCATCAAGATTGGGTGAAAAAAATGTGTGCTGAGATTTCAGGAAACTCATAGTTTTTTGGAAGCTTGGCAACCCCTTTCCATGAAAGTGATTTGCACAAGTCTCTGCTTAGGGCTACATGAATAGGAAACAAACCATAGAGATTGACCTTGGAACAACTTTCTTCTGTCAAGTTTCAAAGACCTAGCACAAACCGTGTTTGATTTAGAGTTCCAACTACATGTATCCATATAGGAGAAAACAGAGTGAAACCTAAAAATTAAAACTGTTACTGCCAACTAACGGTTTAACCTAGAAGAACGAAATTTGGTGAGCCAAGTGGGATTGGGGTACTGATCATTACCTGAAAGTGTCATCAAGATTGGGTGAAAAAATGAGTGCTGAGATTTCAGGAAACTCGTAGTTTTTTGGAAGTTTGGCCACCCCTTTCCACGAAAGTGATTTGTGCCAGTCTCTGCTTAGGGCTACATTAAGAGGAAGCAAACCATAGAGATTGAACTTAGAACTACTTTATTGTGTCAAGTTTCAAAGAGCTAGCACAAACCGTGTTTGATTTAGAGTTCCAACTACATGTATCCATATAGGAAAAAACAGAGTGAAACCTAAAAATTCAAACTGTTACTGCCAACGAACGGTTTAACCTAGAAGAACGAAATTTGGTGAGCCAAGTGGGATTGGGGTACCGATCATTACCTGAAAGTGTCATCCAGATTGGGTGAAAAAATGTGTGCTGAGATATCAGGAAACTCGTAGTTTTTTGGAAGATTGGCAACCCCTTTGAACGAAAGTGATTTGCGCCAGGCTCTGCTTAGGGCTACATCAATAGGAAACAAACCATAGAGATAGAACTTGGATGTTCTCTATTGTGTCAAGTTTCAAAGAGCTAGCACAAACCGTATTTGATTTAGAGGTCAAACTACATATATCCATATAGGAGAAAACAGATGAAACCTAAAAATTAAAACTATTACTTCCAACGAACGGTTTAACCTATGAGAATGAAATTTGGTGAGCCAAGTGGGTTTGGGGTACTGATCATTACCTGAAAGTGTCATCAAGATTGGGTGAAAAAATGTGTGCTGAGATTTCAGGAAACTCGTAGTTTTTTGGAAGCTTGGCAACCCCTTTCCATGAAAGTGATTTGCACCAGTCTCTGCTTAGGGCTACATCAATAGGAAACAAACCATAGAGAAAGAACTTGGAACTCTTTTATTGTGTCAAGTTTCAAAGAGCTAGCACAAACCGTGTTTGATTTAGTGTTCCAACTACATGTATCCTTATAGGACAAAACAGAGTGAAACCTAAATTTAAAACTGTTACTGCCAACGAACAGTTTCACCTAGAAGAACGAAATTTGGTGAGCCAAGTGGGATTGGGGTACTGATCATTACCTGAAAGTGTCATCCAGATAGGGTGAAAAAATGTGTGCTGAGATTTCAGGAAACTCGTAGTTGTATGGAAGCTTGGCAACCCCTTTCCATGAAAGTGATTCCCGCCAGTCTCTGCTTTGGGCTACATCAATAGGAAACAAACCATAGAGATAGAACTTGGAACTACTTTATTGTGTCAAGTTTCAAAGAGCGAGCACAAACCATATTAGAGTTAGAGTTCCAAATACATGTATCCATATAGGAGATAACATAGTGAAACCTAAAAATTAAAACTGTTACTGCCAACGAATGGTTTAACCTAGAAGAAGGAAATTTGGTGTGCCAAGAGGGATTGGGGTACTGCTCATTACCTGAAAGACTCATCAAGATTGGGTGAAAAATGTGTGCTGAGATTTCAGGAAACTCGTAGTTTTTTGGCATCTTGGCAACGCCTTTCCATGAAAGTGATTTGTGCCAGTCTCTGCTTAAGGCTACATAAATAGGAAAAAAACCATAGAGATAGAACTTGGAACTACCTTATTGTGTCAAGTTTCAAAGTGGTAGCACAAACCGTGTTTGATTAAGAGTTCCAACTACATGTATCCATAAGGGAGAAAACAGAGTGAAACCTAAAAGTTAAAACTGTTACTGCCAATGAACGGTTTGACCTAGAAGACCGAAATTGGTGAGACAAGTGGATTGGGGTACTGATCATTACCTGAAAGTGTCATCCAGATTGGGTCAAAAAATATGTGCTGATAATTCTGGAAACTCGTAGTTTTTTGGAAGCTTGGCAACCCCTTTCCATGAAAGTGATTTGCACAAGTCTCTGCTTACAGCTACATGAATAGGAAACAAACCATAGAGATAGAACTTGGAACTACTTTATTGTGTCAAGTTTCAAAGAGCTAGCACAAACCGTGTTTGATTTAGAGTTCCAACTACATGTATCCATATAGGAAAAAACAGAGTGAAACCTAAAAATTCAAACTGTTACTACCAACGAACGGTTTAACCTAGAAGAACGAAATTTGGTGAGCCAAGTGGGGTTGGGGTACTGATCATTACCTGAAAGTGTCATCAAGATTGGGTGAAAAAATGTGTGCTGAGATTTCAGGAAACTCGTAGTTTTTTGGAAGCTTGGCAACCCCTTTCCATGAAAGTGATTTGCGCCAGTCTCTGCTTAGGGCTACATCAATAGGAAAGAAACCATAGAGATAGAACTTGGAACTACCTTATTGTTTCAAGTTTCAAAGAGCTAGCACAAACCGCGTTTGATTTAGAGTTCCAAATACATGTATCCATATAGGAGAAAACAGAGTGAAACCTAAAAATTCAAACTGTTACTGCCAACGAACGGTGTAACCTAGAAGAACGAAATTTGCTGAGCCAAGTGGGATTGGTGTACTCATCAGTACCTCAAAGTGTCATCAAGATTGGGTGAAAGAATGTGTGATGAGATTTCAGGAAACTCGTAGTTTTTTGGAAGCTTGGCAACCCATTTCCATGAAAGTGATTTGCGCCAGACTCTGCTTAGGGCTACATAAATAAGAAACAAACCATAGAGATAGAACGTGGAACTACTTTATTGTGTCAAGTTTCAAAGAGCTTGCATAAACCGTGTTTGATTTAGAGTTTCAACTACATGTATCCATATAGGAGAAAAGAAAGTGAAACCTAAAAATTAAAACTGTTACTGCCAACGAACGGTTTAACCTAGAAGAACGAAATTTGGTGAGCCAAGTGGGAATGGGGTACTGATCATTACCTGAAAGTGTCATCCAGATTGGGGGAAAAAATGTGTGCTGAGAATTCAGGAAACTCGTACATTTTTTGAAGCTTGGCAACCCCTTTCCATCAAAGTGATTTGCACAAGTCTCTCCTTAGGGCTACATGAATAGGAATCAAACCATATAGATTGAACTTGGAACTACTTTGCTGTGTCAAGTTTCAAAGAGCTAGCACAAACCGTGTTTGATTTAGTGTTCCAAATACATGTATCCATATAGGAGAAAACAGAGTGAAACCTAAACATTAAAACGGTTACTGCCAACGAACGGTTTGACCAAGAAGAACGAAATTTGGTGAGCCAAGTGGGATTGGGGTACTGATCATTACCTGAAAGTGTCATGCAGATTGGGTGAAAAAATGTGTGCTGAGAATTCAGGAAACTCGTAGTTTTTTGGAAGTTGGCAACCCCTTTCCATGAAAGTGATTTGCACAAGTCTCTGCTTAGGGCTACATGAATAGGAAAAAAACCATAGAGATTGAACTTGGAACTACTTTATTGTGTCAAGTTTCAAAGAGCTACCACAAACCGTGTTTGATTTAGAGTTCCAACTACATGTATCCATATAGGAGAAAACAGAGTGAAACCTAAAAATTAAAACTGTTACTGCCAACGAACGGATTAACCTAGAAGAACGAAATTTGGTGACCCAAGTGGGATTGGGGTACTGATCAGTACCTGAAAGAGTCATCAAGATTGGGTGAAAAAATGTGTGATGAGATTTCAGGAAACTCGTAGTTTTTTGGAAGCTTGGCAACCACTTTCCATGAAAGTGATTTGCACCAGTCTCTGCTTAGGGCTACATCAATAGGAAACAAACCATACAGATAGAACTTGGAACTACCTTATTGTGTAACGTTTCAAAGAGCTAGCACAAACCGTGTTTGATTTAGAGTTCCAACTACATGTATCCTTATAGGAGAAAACAGAGTGAAACCTAAAAATTTAAACTGTTACCGCCAACGAACGGTTTAACCTAGAAGAACAAAATATGGTGAGCCAAGTGGGATTGGGGTACTGATCATTACTTGAAAGGGTCATCAAGATTGGGTGAAAAAATGTGTGCTGAGATTTCAGGAAACTCGTAGTTTTTTGGAAGCTTGGCAACCCCTTTCCATGGAAGTGATTTCCCCGGTTTCTGCTTAGGGCTACATCAATAGGAAACAAATCATAGAGATAGAACTTGGAACTACCTTATTGTTTCAAGTTTCAAAGAGCTAGCACAAACCGTCTTTGATTTAGAGTTCCAACTATATGTATCCATATAGGAGAAAACAGAGTGAAACCTAAAAATTAAAACTGTTACTGCCAACGAATGCTTTAACCTAGAAAAACGAAATTTGGTGAGCCAAGTGGGATTGAGGTACTGATCATTACCTGAGAGTGTCATCAAGATTGGGTGAAAAAATGTGTGCTGAGATTTCAGGAAACTCGTAGTTTTTTGGAAGCTTGGCAACCCCTTTCCACGAAAGTGATTTGCGCCAGGCTCTGCTTAGGGCTACATCAATAGGAAACAAACCATAGAGATAGAACTTGGAACTTCTCTATTTTGTCAAGTTTCAAAGAGCTAGCACAAACTGTATTTGATTTAGAGTTCAAACTACATGTATCCATATAGGAGAAAACAGATGAATCCTAAAAATTAAAACTGTTACTGCCAACGAACGGTTTAACCTAGAAGAATGAAATTTGGTGAGCCAAGTGGGATTGGGGTACTGATCATTACCTGAAAGTGTCATCCAGATTGGGTGAAAAAATGTGTGCTGAGATTTCTGGAAACTCGTAGTTTTTTTGGAAGCTTGGCAAACCCTTTCCATGAAAGTGATTTGTGCAAGTCTCTCTTTAGGGCTACATCAATAGGAAACAAACCATAGAGATAGAACTTGGAACTACTTTATTGTGTCAAGTTTCAAAGATCTAGCACAAACCGTGTTTGATTTAGATTTCCAAGTATGTGTTTCCTTATAGGAGAAAACAGAGTGAAGCCTAAAAATTAAAACTGTTACTGCCAACGAACGGTTTAGCCTAGAAAAACGAAATTTGGTGAGCCAAGTGGGAATGGGGTACTGATCATTACCTGAAAGTGTCATGCAGATTGGGTGAAAAAATATGTGCTGAGAATTCAGGAAACTCGTAGTTTTTTGGAAGCTTGCCAACCCCTTTCCATGAAAGTGTTTTGCACAAGTCTCTGCTTAGGGCTACATGAATAGGAAAAAAACCATAGAGATTGAACTTGGAACTACTTTATTGTGTCAAGTTTCAAAGAGCTACCACAAACCGTGTTTGATTTAGAGTTCCAACTACATGTATCCATATAGGAGAAAACAGAGTGAAACCTAAAAATTAAAACTGTTACTGCCAACGAACGGATTAACCTAGAAGAACGAAATTTGGTGACCTAAGTGGGATTGGGGTACTGATCAGTACCTGAAAGAGTCATCAAGATTGGGTGAAAAAATGTGTGATGAGATTTCAGGAAACTCGTAGTTTTTTAGAAGCTTGGCAACCACTTTCCATGAAAGTGATTTGCACCAGTCTCTGCTTAGGGCTACATCAATAGGAAACAAACCATACAGATAGAACTAGGAACTACCTTATTGTGTAAAGTTTCAAAGAGCTAGCACAAACCGTGTTTGATTTAGAGTTCCAACTACATGTATCCTTATAGGAGAAAACAGAGTGAAACCTAAAAATTTAAACTGTTACTGCCAACGAACGGTTTAACCTAGAAGAATGAAATTTGGTGAGCCAAGTGGGATTGGGGTACTGATCATTACCTGAAAGTGTCATCCAGATTGGGTGAAAAAATGTGTGCTGAGATTTCAGGAAACTCGTAGTTTTTTGGAAGCTTGGCAACCCCTTTCCATGAAAGTGATTTGCGCCAGTCTCTGCTTAGGGCTACATCAATAGGAAACAAACCATAGAGAGAGAACTTGGAACTACTTTATTGTGTCAAGTTTCAAAGAGCTTGCACAAACCGTGTTTGATTTAGAGTTCCAACTACATGTATCCATATAGGAGAAAACAGAGTGAAACCTAAAAATTTAAACTGTTACTGCCAACGAACGGTTTAACCTAGAAGAACGAAATTTGGTGAGCCAAGTGGGATTGAGGTACTGATCATTACCTGAGAGTGTCATCAAGATTGGGTGAAAAAATGTGTGCTGAGATTTCAGGAAACTCGTAGTTTTTTGGAAGCTTGGCAACCCCTTTCCACGAAAGTGATTTGCGCCAGGCTCTGCTTAGGGCTACATCAATAGGAAACAAACCATAGAGATAGAACTTGGAACTTCTCTATTTTGTCAAGTTTCAAAGAGCTAGCACAAACCGTATTTGATTTAGAGTTCAAACTACATGTATCCATATAGGAGAAAACAGATGAATCCTAAAAATTAAAACTGTTACTGCCAACGAACGGTTTAACCTAGAAGAATGAAATTTGGTGAGCCAAGTGGGATTGGGGTACTGATCATTACATGAAAGTGTCATCCAGATTGGGTGAAAAAATGTGTGATGAGATTTCAGGAAACTCGTAGTTTTTTGGAAGCTTGGCAACCACTTTCCATGAAAGTGATTTGCACCAGTCTCTGCTTAGGGCTACATCAATAGGAAACAAACCATACAGATAGAACTTGGAACTACCTTATTGTGTAAAGTTTCAAAGAGCTAGCACAAACCATGTTTGATTTAGAGTTCCAACTACATGTATCCTTATAGGAGAAAACAGAGTGAAACCTAAAAATTTAAACTGTTACTGCCAACGAACGGTTTAACCTAGAAGAATGAAATTTGGTGAGCCAAGTGGGATTGGGGTACTGATCATTACCTGAAAGTGTCATCCAGATTGGGTGAAAAAATGTGTGCTGAGATTTCAGGAAACTCGTAGTTTTTTGGAAGCTTGGCAACCCCTTTCCATGAAAGTGATTTGTGCCAGTCTCTGCTTAGGGCTACATCAATAGGAAACAAACCATAGAGAGAGAACTTGGAACTACTTTATTGTGTCAAGTTTCAAAGAGCTTGCACAAACCGTGTTTGATTTAGAGTTCCAACTACATGTATCCATATAGGAGAAAACAGAGTGAAACCTAAAAATTTAAACTGTTACTCCCAACGAACGGTTTAACCTAGAAGAACGAAATTTGGTGAGCCAAGTGGGATTGAGGTACTGATCATTACCTGAGAGTGTCATCAAGATTGGGTGAAAAAATGTGTGCTGAGATTTCAGGAAACTCGTAGTTTTTTGGAAGCTTGGCAACCCCTTTCCACGAAAGTGATTTGCGCCAGGCTCTGCTTAGGGCTACATCAATAGGAAACAAACCATAGAGATAGAACTTGGAACTTCTCTATTTTGTCAAGTTTCAAAGAGCTAGCACAAACCGTATTTGATTTAGAGTTCAAACTACATGTATCCATATAGGAGAAAACAGATGAATCCTAAAAATTAAAACTGTTACTGCCAACGAACGGTTTAACCTAGAAGAATGAAAGTTGGGGAGCCAAGTGGGGTTGGGGTCCTCATCATTACATGAAAGTGTCATCCAGATTGGGTGAAAAAATGTGTGCTGAGATTTCTGGAAACTCATAGTTTTTTGAAGCTTGGCAACCCCTTTCCATGAAAGTGATTTGCATCATTCTCTGCTTAGGGCTACATCAATAGGAATCAAACCATAGAGATAGAACTTGGAACTTCTCTATTGTGTCAAGTTTCAAAGAGCTAGCACAAACCGTCTGTGATTTAGAGTTCCAACTACATGTATCCATATAGGAGAAAACAGAGTGAAACCTAAAAATTAAAACAGTTACTGCCAACGAACGGTTTAACGTAGAAGAACGAAATTTGGTGAGCCAAGTGGGATTGGTGTACTGATCATTACCTGTAAGTGTCATCCAGATTGGTTGAAAGAATGTGTGATGAAATTTCAGGAAACTCGTAGTTTTTTGGAAGCTTGGCAACCCCTTTCCATGAAAGTGATTTGCACCAGCCTCTGCTTAGAGTTACATCAATAGGAAACAAACGATAGAGATAGAACTTGGAACTACTTTATTGTGTCAATTTTCAAAGAGCTAGCACAAACCCTGATTGATGTAGAGTTCCAACTACATGTATCCATGTAGGAGAAAAAAGAGTTAAACCTAAAAATTTAAACTGTTACTGCCAACGAACGGTTTGACACAGAAGAACGAAATTTGGTGAGCCAAGTGGGATTTGGGTACTGATCATTACCTGAAAGTTTCATCAAGATTGGGTGAAAAAATGTGTGCTGAGATTTCAGGAAACTCGTAGTTTTTTGGAAGCTTGGCAACCCCTTTCCATGAAAGTGATTTACACCAGTCTCTGCTTAGGGCTACATCAATAGGAAACAAACCATAGAGATAGAACTTGGAACCATTTTATTGTGTAAAGTTTCAAAGGGCTAGCACAAACTGTCTTTGATTTAGAGTTCCAACAACATGTATCCATATAAGAGAAAACAGAGTGAAACCTAAAAATTTAAACTGTTACTGCCAACGAACGGTTTAACATAGAAGAACGAAATTTGATGAGCCAAGTGGGATTGGGGTACGGATTATTACCTGAAAGTGTCATCACTATTGGGTGAAAAAATGTGTCCTGAGTTTTCAGGAAACTCGTAGTTTTTTGGAAGCTTGGCAACCCTTTTCCATGAAAGTGATTTGCGCCAGTCTGTGCTTAGTGCTACATCAATAGGAAACAACCCATAGAGATAGAACTTGGAATTATTTTATTGTGTAAAGTTTCAAAGAGCTAGCACAAACCGTCTTTGATTTAGAGTTCCAACTACATGTATTCATATTGGAGAAAACAGAGTGAAACCTAAAAATTTAAACTGTTCCTGTCAAAGAACGGTTTAAACTAGAAGAACAAAATTTGGTGAGCCAAGTGGGATTGGGGTACTGATCATTACCTGAAAATGTCATCAAGATTGGGTGAAAAAATGTGTGCTGAGATTTCAGGAAACTCGTAGTTTTTTGGAAGCTTGGCAACCCCTTTCCATGAAACTGATTTGCGCCAGTCTCTGCTTAGGGCTACATCAATAGGAAACAAACCATAGAGATAGAACTTAGAACTACCTTATTGTGTCAAGTTTCAAAGAGCTAGCACAAACCGTGTTTGATTTAGAGTTCCAACTACATGTATCCATATAGGAGAAAACAGAGTGAAACCTAAAAATTAAAACTGTTTCTGCCAACGAACGGTTTAACCTAGAAGAACGAAATTTGGTGACCCAAGTGGGATTGGGGTCCTGATCATTACCTGAAAGTGTCATCAAGATTGGGTGAAAAAATGTGTGATGAGATTTCAGGAAACTCGTGGTTTTTTGGAAGCTTGGCAACCCCTTTCCATGAAAGTGATTTGCGCCAGTCTCTGCTTAGGGCTACATCAATAGGAAACAAACCATAGAGAGAGAACTCTAACTACTTTATTGTGTCAAGTTTCAAAGAGCTTGCACAAACCGTGGTTGATTTAGAGTTCCAACTACATGTATCCATATAGGAGAAACCAGAGTGAAACCTAAAAATTTAAACTGTTACTGCCAACAAACGGTTTAACCTAGAAGAACGAAATTTGGTGAGCCAAGTGGCATTGGGGGACTGATCATTACCTGAAAGTGTCATCAAAATTGGGTGAAAAAATGTGTGCTGACATTTCAGGAAACTCGTAGTTTTTTGGAATCTTGGCAATCCCTTTCCATGAAAGTGATTTGTGCCAGTCTCTGCTTAGGGCTACATCAATAGTAAACAAACCATAGAGATAGAACTTGGAACTACTTTATTGTGTCAAGTTTCAAAGAGCTACCACAAACCGTCTTTTATTTAGAGTTCCAACTACATGTATCCATATAGGAGAAAACAGAGTGAAACCTAAAAATTAAAACTGTTACTGCCAACGAACGGTTTAACCTAGAAGAACGAAATTTGGTGAGCCAAGTGGGATTGGGGTATTGATCATTACCTGAAAGAGTCATCCAGATTGGGTGAAAAAATGTGTGCTGAGAATTCAGGAAACTCATAGTTTTTTGGAAGCTTGACAACACCTTTCCATGAAAGTGATTTGCACAAGTCTCTGCTTAGGGCTACATGAATAGGAAACAAACCATAGAGATTGAACTTGGAACTACATTATTGTGTCAAGTTTCAAAGATCTAGCACAAACCGTGTTTGATTTAGATTCCAACTACATGTATCCATATAGGAGAAAACAGAGTGAAACCTAAAAATTAAAACTGTTACTGCCAACGAACGGTTTAACCTAGAAGAACGAAATTTGGTGAGCCAAGTGGGATTGGGGTACTGATCAGTACATGAAAGTGTCATCAAGATTGGGTGAAAAATGTGTGATGAGATTTCAGGAAACTCGTAGTTTTTTGGAAGCTTGGCAACCCCTTTCCATGAAAGTGATTTGCGCCAGGCTCTGCTTAGGGCTACATCAATAGGAAACAAACCATAGAGATAGAACTTGGAACTTCTTTATTGTGTCAAGTTTCAAAGAGCTACCACAAACCGTCTTTGAATTAAGTTCCAACTACATGTATCCATATAGGAGAAAACAGAGTGAAACCTATAAATTAAACCTGTTACTGCCAACGAACGGTTTAACCTAGAAGAACAAAATTTGGTGAGCCAAGTTGGATTCGGGTACTGCTCAGTACATGAAAGTGTCATCAAGATTGGGTGAAAAAATGTGTGCTGAGAGTTCAGGAAACTCGTAGTTTTTTGGAAGCTTGGCAACCCCTTTCCATTAAAGTGATTTGCGCCAGTCTCTGTTCAGGGCTACATCAATAGGAAACAAACCATAGAGATAGAACTTGGATCTATTTTATTATGTCAAGTTTCAAAGAGCTACCACAAACCGTCTTTGATTTAGAGTTCCAACGACATTTATCCATATAGAAGAAAACAGAGTGAAACCTAAAAATTAAAAATGTTACTGCCAACGAACGTTTTTACCTAGAAGAAGGAAATTTGGTGTGCCAAGTGGTATTGGGGTACTGATCATTACCTGAAAGTGTCATCAAGATTGGGTGAAAAAATGTGTGCTGAGATTTCAGGAAACTCGTAGTTTTTTGGAAGCTTGGCAACCCCTTTCCATGAAAGTGATTTGCGCCAGTCTATGTTCAGGGCTACATCAATAGGAAACAAACCATAGAGATAGAACTTGGAACTACTTTATTGTGTCAAGTTTCAAAGAGCTAGTACAAACCCTGTTTGATTTAGAGTTCCAACTACATGTATCCATATAGGAGAAACCAGAGTGAAACCTAAAAATTTAAACTGTTACTGCCAACAAACGGTTTAACCTAGAAGAACGAAATTTGGTGAGCCAAGTGGCATTGGGGGACTGATCATTACCTGAAAGTGTCATCAAAATTGGGTGAAAAAATGTGTGCTGACATTTCAGGAAACTCGTAGTTTTTTGGAATCTTGGCAATCCCTTTCCATGAAAGTGATTTGTGCCAGTCTCTGCTTAGGGCTACATCAATAGTAAACAAACCATAGAGATAGAACTTGGAACTACTTTATTGTGTCAAGTTTCAAAGAGCTACCACAAACCGTCTTTGATTTAGAGTTCCAACTACATGTATCCATATAGGAGAAAACAGAGTGAAACCTAAAAATTAAAACTGTTACTGCCAACGAACGGTTTAACCTAGAAGAACGAAATTTGGTGAGCCAAGTGGGATTGGGGTATTGATCATTACCTGAAAGAGTCATCCAGATTGGGTGAAAAAATGTGTGCTGAGAATTCAGGAAACTCATAGTTTTTTGGAAGCTTGACAACACCTTTCCATGAAAGTGATTTGCACAAGTCTCTGCTTAGGGCTACATGAATAGGAAACCAACCATAGAGATAGAACTTTGAACTACTTTATTGTGTCAAGTTTCAAAGAGCTTGCACAAACCGTCTTTGATTTAGAGTTCCAACTATATGTATCTATATAGGATAAAACAGACAGAAACCTATAAATTAAAACTGTTACTGCCAACGAACGGTTAAACCTAGAAGAACGAAATTTGGTGAGCCAAGTGGGATTGGGGTACTGATCATTACCTGAAAGTGTCATCAAGATTGGGTGAAAAAATATGTGCTGAGATTTAAGGAAACTTGTAGTTTTTGGAAGCTTGGCAACCCCTTTCCACGAAAGTGATTTGCGCCAGGCTCTGCTTAGGGCTACATCAATAGGAAACAAACCATAGAGATAGAACTTGGAACTTCTTTATTGTGTCAAGTTTCAAAGAGCTACCACAAACCGTCTTTGAATTAAGTTCCAACAACATGTATCCATATAGGAGAAAACAGAGTGAAACCTATAAATTAAACCTGTTACTGCCAACGAACGGTTTAACCTAGAAGAACAAAATTTGGTGAGCCAAGTTGGATTCGGGTACTGCTCAGTACATGAAAGTGTCATCAAGATTGGGTGAAAAAATGTGTGCTGAGAGTTCAGGAAACTCGTAGTTTTTTGGAAGCTTGGCAACCCCTTTCCATTAAAGTGATTTGCGCCAGTCTCTGTTCAGGGCTACATCAATAGGAAACAAACCATAGAGATAGAACTTGGATCTATTTTATTATGTCAAGTTTCAAAGAGCTACCACAAACCGTCTTTGATTTAGAGTTCCAACGACATGTATCCATATAGAAGAAAACAGAGTGAAACCTAAAAATTAGAAATGTTACTGCCAACGAACGTTTTTACCTAGAAGAAGGAAATTTGGTGTGCCAAGTGGTATTGGGGTACTGATCATTACCTGAAAGTGTCATCAAGATTGGGTGAAATAATGTGTGCTGAGATTTCAGGAAACTCGTAGTTTTTTGGAAGCTTGGCAACCCCTTTCCATGAAAGTGATTTGCGCCAGTCTATGTTCAGGGCTACATCAATAGGAAACAAACCATAGAGATAGAACTTGGAAGTACTTTATTGTGTGAAGTTTCAAAGAACTAGCACAAACCGTCTTTGATTTAGAGTACCAAGTACATGTATCCATATAGCAGAAAATAGAGTGAAACCTAAAAATTTAAAGTGTTACTGCCAACGAACGGTTTAACCTAGAAGAACGAAATTTGGTGAGCCCAGTGGGATTGGGGTACTGATCATTACCTGAAAGTGTCATCATGATTAGGTGAAAAAATGTGTGCTGAGAGTTCATTAAACTCGTAGTTTTTTTGAAGCTTGGCAACCCCTTTCCATGAAAGTGATTTGTGCCAGTCTCTACTTAGGGCTACATCATTAGGAAACAAACCATATACATAGAACTTGGAACTACCTTATTGTGTCAAGTTTCAAAGAGCTAGCACAAACCGTGTTTGATTTAGAGTTCCAACTATATGTATCCATATAGGAGAAAACAGAGTGAAACCTAAAAATTAAAACTGTTACTGCCAACAAACGGTTTAACCTAGAAGAACGAAATTTGGTGAGCCAAGTGGCATTGGGGTACTGATCATTACCTGAAAGTGTCATCAAGTTTGGGTGAAAAAATGTGTGCTGACATTTCAGGAAACTCGTAGTTTTTTGGAAGCTTGGCAACCCCTTTCCATGAACGTGATTTGCGCCAGTCTCTGCTTAGGGCTACATCAATAGGAAACAAACCATAGAGATAGAACTTGGAACTACTTTATTGTGTCAAGTTTTATAGAGCTACCAAAAACCGTCTTTGATTTAGAGTTCCAACTACTTTTATCCATATAGGAGAAAACAGAGTGAAACCTAAAAATTAAAACTGTTACAGCCAACGAACGGTTTAACCTAGAAGAACGAAATTTGGTGTGCCAAGTGGGATTGGGGTACTGATCATTACCTGAAAGTGTCATCATGATTAGGTGAAAAACTGTGTACTGAGAGTTTAGGAAACTCGTAGTTTTTTGGAAGCTTGGAAACCCCTTTCCATGAAAGTGATTTGCGCCAGTCACTGTTCAGGGCTACATCAATAGGAAACAAACCATAGACATAGACCTTGGAACTATTTTATTGTGTCAAGTTTCAAAGTGCTACCACAAACCGTCTTTGATTTAGAGTTCCAACTACATGTATCCATATAGAAGAAAACAGAGTGACACCTAAAAATTAAAACTGTTACTGCCAATGATCGGTTTAACCTAGAAGAACGAAATTTGGTGTGCCAAGTGGGATTGGGGTACTGATCATTACCTGAAAGTGTCATCCAGATTGGGTGAAAAAATGTGTGCTGAGATTTCAGGAAACTCGTAATTTTTTGGAAGCTTGGCAACCCCTTTCCATGAAAGTGATTTGCGCCAGTCTCTGTTCAGGGCTACATCAATAGGAAACAAACCATAGAGATAGAACTTGGAAGTACCTTATTGTGTGAAGTTTCATAGAACTAGCACAAACTGTCTTTGATTTAGAGTACCAAGTACATGTATCCATATAGCAGAAAACAGAGTGAAACCTAAATATTTAAACTGTTACTGCCAACGAACGGTTTAACCTAGAAGAACGAAATTTGGTGACCCAAGTGGGATTGGGGTACTGATCATTACCTGAAATTGTCATCCAGATGGGGTGAAAAAATGTGTGATGAGATTTCAGGAAACTCGTAGTTTTTTGGAAGCTTGACAACCCCTTTCCATGAAAGTGATTTGCACCAGTCTCTGCTTAGGATTACATCAATAGGAAAAAAACGATAGAGATAGAACTTGGAACTACTTTATTGTGTCAAGTTTCAAAGAGCTAGCAGAAACCGTGTTTGATTTAGAGTTCCAACTACATGTATCCATATAGGAGAAAACAGAGTGAAACCTAAAAATTAAAACTGTTACTGCCAACGAACGGTTTAACCTATAAGAACAAAATTCGGTGTGCCAAGTGGGATTGGGGTACTGATCATTACCTGAAAGTGTCATCAAGATTGGGTGAAAAATTGTGGCTGAGATTTCAGGAAACTCGTAGTTTTTTGGAAGCTTGGCAACCCCTTTCCATGAAAGTGATTTGCGCCAGTCTCTGTTCAGGGCTACATCAATAGGAAACAAACTATAGAGATAGAACTTGGAACTACCTTATTGTGTCAAGTTACAAAGAGCTAGCACAAACCGTGTTTCATTTAGAGTTCCAAATACATGTATCCATATAGTAGAAAACAGAGTGAAACCTAAAAATTAAAACAGTTACTGCCAACGAACGGTTTAATCTATAAGAACGAAATATGGTGAGCCAAGTTGGATTGGGGTACTGATCATTACCTGAAAGTGTCATCCAGATTGGGTGAAAAAATGGGTGCTGAGATTTCAGGAAACTCGTAGTTTTTTGGAAGCTTGGCAACCCCTTTCCATGAAAGTGATTTGCACCAGTCTCTGCTTAGGATTACATCAATAGGAAACAAACCATAGGGATAGAACTTGGAGCTACTTTATTGTGTCAAGTTTCAAAGAGCTTTCACAAACCGTGTTTGATTTAGAGTTCCAACTACATGTATCCATATAGGAGAAAACAGAGTGAAACCTAAAAATTTAAACTGTTACTGCCAAAGAACGGTTTAATCTAGAAGAACGAAATTTAGTGAGGCAAGTGGCATTGGGGTACTGATCATTACCTGAAAGTGTCATCCAGATTGGGAGAAAAAATGTGTGCTGAGAATTCAGGAAACTCGTAGTTTTTTGGAATTTTGGCAACCCCTTTCCTTGAAAGAGATTTGCGCCAGTCTCTGATTTGGGCTACATCAATAGGAAACAAACCATAGAGATAAAACTTGGAACAAATTTATTGTGTCAAGTTTCAAAGAGCTAGCACAAACCATGTTTGATTTAGAGTTCCAACTACATGTATCCATATAGGAGAAAACAGAGTGAAACCTAAAAATTAAAACTGTTACTGCCAACGAACGGTTTAACCTAGAAGAACGAAATTTGGGGTGCCAAGAGGGATTGGGGTACTGATCATTACCTGAAAGTGTCATCCAGATTGGGTGAAAAAATGTGTGCTGACATTTCAGGAAACTCGTAGTTTTTTGGAAGCTTGGCAACCCCTTTCCTGAAAGTGATTTGTGCCAGTCACTGCATAGGGCTTCATCAATAGGAAACAAACCATAGAGATAGAACGTGGAGCTACTTTATTGTGTCAAGTTTCAAAGAGCTTGCACAAACCGTGTTTGATTTAGATTTCCACCTACATGTATCCATATAGGAGAAAACAGAGTGAAACCTAAATATTTAAACTGTTACTGCCAACGAACGGTTTAACCTAGAAGAACGAAATTTGGTGAGCCAAGTGGCATTGGGGTACTGATCATTACCTGAAATTGTCATCCAGATGGGGTGAAAAAATGTGTGATGCGATTTCAGGAAACTCGTAGTTTTTTGGAAGCTTGACAACCCCTTTCCATGAAAGTGATTTGCACCAGTCTCTGCTTAGGATTACATCAATAGGAAAAAAACGATAGAGATAGAACTTGGAACTACTTTATTGTGTCAAGTTTCAAAGAGCTAGCAGAAACCGTGTTTGATTTAGAGTTCCAACTACATGTATCCATATAGGAGAAAACAGAGTGAAACCTAAAAATTAAAACTGTTACTGCCAACGAACGGTTTAACCTATAAGAACAAAATTCGGTGTGCCAAGTGGGATTGGGGTACTGATCATTACCTGAAAGTGTCATCAAGATTGGGTGAAAAAATGTGTGCTGAGATTTCAGGAAACTCGTAGTTTTTTGGAAGCTTGGCAACCCCTTTCCATGAAAGTGATTTGCACCAGTCTCTGTTCAGGGCTACATCAATAGGAAACAAACTATAGAGATAGAACGTGGAACTACCTTATTGTGTCAAGTTACAAAGAGCTAACACAAACCGTGTTTCATTTAGAGTTCCAACTACATGTATCCGTATAGTAGAAAACAGAGTGAAACCTAAAAATTAAAACAGTTACTGCCAACGAACGGTTTAATCTAGAAGAATGAAATATGGTGAGCCAAGTGGGATTGGGGTACTGATCATTACCTGAAAGTGTCATCCAGATGGGGTGAAAAAATGTGTGCTGAGATTTTAGGAAACTCGTAGATTTTTTGAAGCTTGGCAACCCCTTTCCATGAAAGTGTTTTGTGCCAGTCTCTGCTTAGGGCTACATCAATAGGAAACAAACCATAGAGATACAAGTTGGAACTACCTTAGTGTGTCAAGTTTCAAAGAGCTAGCACAAACCGTGGTTCATTTAGAGTTTCAACTACATGTATTCATATAGTAGAAAACAGAGTGAAACCTAAAAATTAAAACAGTTACTGCCAACGAACGGTTTAACCTAGAAGAACGAAATTTGGTGAGCCCAGTGGGATTGGGGTACTGATCATTACCTGAAAGTGTCATCCAGATGGGGTGAAAAAATGTGTGCTGAGATTTCAGGAAACTCGTAGTTTTCAGAAGCTTGTCAAACCTTTTCCATGAAAGTGATTTGCACCAGTCTTTGCTTAGGGCTACATCAATAGGAAACAAACCATAGAGATAGAACTTGTAACTACTTTATTGTGTAAAGTTTGAAAGAGCTAGCACAAACCGTGTTTGATTTAGAGTTCCGACTACATGTATCCATGTAGGACAAAACAGAGTGAAACCTAAAAATTAAAACTGTTACTGCGAACGAATGGTTTAACCTAGAAGAACTAAATTTGGTGAGCCAAGTGGGATTGGGGTACTGATCATTACCTGAAAGTGTCTTCAAGATTGGGTGAAAAAATATGTGCTGAGATTTCAGGAAACTCGTAGTTTTTTGGAAGCTTGGCAACTCCTTTCCATATAAGTGATTTGCGCGAGTCTCTGCTTAGGGCAACATCAATAGGAAACAAACCATAGAGATAGAACTGGGAACTACTTTATTGTGTCAAATTTCAAAGGGATAGCACAAACCGTGTTTGATTTAGAGTTCCAAATATATGTATCCATGTAGGACAAAACAGAGTGAAACGTAAAAATTAAAACTGTTACTGCGAATGAACGGTTTCACCTAGAACAACGAAATTTGGTGAGCAAAGTGGGATTGGGGTACTGATCATTAACTGAAAGTGTCATCCGGATTGGATGAAAAAATGTGTGCTGAGATATCAGGAAACTCATCGTTTTTTGGAAGCTTGGCAACCCCTTTCCATGAAAGTGATTTGCACCAGTCTTTGCTTAGGGCTACATCAATAGGAAACAAACCATAGAGATAGAACTTGGAACTACTTTATTGTGTAAAGTTTCAAGGAGCTAGCACAAACTGGCTTGATTTAGAGTTCCATCTACATGTATCCATATAGGAGAAAACAGAGTGAAACCTAAAAATTTAAACTTTTACTGCCAACGAACGTTTTAATCTAGAAGAAAGAAATTTGGTGAGCCAAGTGGGATTGGGGTACTGATCATTACATGAAAGTGTCATCAAGATTGAGTGAAAAATTATGTGCTGAGATTTCAGGAAACTCGTAGTTTTTTGGAAACTTGGCAACTCCTTTCCATGTAAGTGATTTGCGCCACTCTCTGCTTAGGGCTACATCAATAGGAAACAAACCATAGAGATAGAACTTGGAACTACTTTATTGTGTAAAGTTTCAAAGAGCTAGCACAAACTGGCTTGATTTAGAGTTCCATCTACATGTATCCATATAGGAGAAAACAGAGTGAAACCTAAAAATTTAAACTTTTACTGCCAACGAACGGTTTAATCTAGAAGAAAGGAATTTGGTGAGCCAAGTGGGATTGGGGTACTGATCAACACATGACAGTGTCATCAAGATTGGGTGAAAAATTGTGTGCTGAGATTTCAGGAAACTCGTAGTTTTTTGGAAGCTTGGCAACCCCTTTCCATGAAAGTGATTTGCGCCAGTCTCTGTTCAGGGCTACATCAATAGGAAACAAACTATAGAGATAGAACGTGGAACTACCTTATTGTGTCAAGTTACAAAGAGCTAGCACAAACCGTGTTTCATTTAGAGTTCCAACTACATGTATCCATATAGTAGAAAACAGAGTGAAACCTAAAAATTAAAACAGTTAATGCCAACGAACGGTTTAATCTATAAGAACGAAATATGGTGAGCCAAGTGGGATTGGGGTACTGATCATTACCTGAATGTGTCATCCAGATGGGGTGAAAAAATGGGTGCTGAGATTTCAGGAAACTCGTAGTTTTTTGGAAGCTTGGCAACCCCTTTCCATGAAAGTGATTTGCACCAGTCTCTGCTTAGGATTACATCAATAGGAAACAAACCATAGGGATAGAACTTGGAGCTACTTTATTGTGTCAAGTTTCAAAGAGCTTTCACAAACCGTGTTTGATTTAGAGTTCCAACTACATGTATCCATATAGGAGAAAACAGAGTGAAACCTAAAAATTAAAACTGTTACTGCCAACGAACGGTTTAACCTAGAAGAACGAAATTTGGTGACCAAGTGGGATTGGGGTACTGATCATTACCTGAAAGTGTCATCAAGATTGGGTGAAAAAATGTGTGCTGAAATTTCAGGAAACTCGTAGTTTTTTTCAAGCTTGGCAACCCCTTTCCATGAAAGTGATTTGTGCCAGTCTCTGCTTAGGGCTACATCAATAGGAAACAAACCATAAAATAGAATTTGGGACTACTTTACTTTGTCAAGTTTCAAAGAGCTAGCACAAACGGTGTTTCATTTAGAGTTCCAACTGCATGTATCCATATAGTAGAAAACAGAGTGAAACCTAAAAATTAAAACAGTTACTGCCAACGAACGGTTTAACCTTGAAGAACGAAATTTGGTGAGGCAAGTGGGATTGGGGTACTGATCATTACCTGAAAGTGTCATCCAGATGGGGTGAAAAAATGTGTGCTGAGATTTCAGGAAACTCGTTGTTTTTTGGAAGCTTGGCAACCCCTTTCCATGAAAGTGATTTGCACCAGTCTCTGCTTAGGATTACATCAATAGGAAACAAACGATAGAGATAGAACTTGGAACTACTTTATTGTGTCAAGTTTCAAAGAGCTAGCACAAACCGTCTTTGATTTAGAGTACCAAGTACATGTATCCATATAGCAGAAAACAGAGTGAAACCTAAAAATTTAAACTGTTACTGCCAACGAACGGTTTAACCTAGAAGAACGAAATCTGGTGAGCCCAGTGGGATTGGGGTACTGATCATTACCTGAAAGTGTCATCAAGTATGGGTGAAAAAATGTGTGCTGAGATTTCAGGAAACTCGTAGTTTTTTTGAAGCTCGGCAACCCCTTTCCATGAAAGTGATTTGCGCCAGTCTCTACTTAGGGCTACATCAATAGGAAACAAACCATAGACATAGAACTTGGAACTACCTTATTGTGTCAAGTTACAAAGAGCTAACACAAACCGTGTTTCATTTAGAGTTCCAACTACATGTATCCGTATAGTAGAAAACAGAGTGAAACCTAAAAATTAAAACAGTTACTGCCAACGAACGGTTTAATCTAGAAGAATGAAATATGGTGAGCCAAGTGGGATTGGGGTACTGATCATTACCTGAAAGTGTCATCCAGATGGGGTGAAAAAATGTGTGCTGAGATTTTAGGAAACTCGTAGATTTTTTGAAGCTTGGCAACCCCTTTCAATGAAAGTGATTTGCGCCAGTCTCTGCTTAGGGCTACATCAATAGGAAAGAAACTATAGAGATAGAACTTGGAACTACTTTATTGTGTCAAGTTTCAAAGTGCTAGCACAAACTGTGTTTGATTTAGAGTTCCAACTACATGTATCCATATAGGAGAAAACAGAGTAAAACCTAAAAATTAAAACTGTTACTGCCAACGAACGGTTTAACCTAGAAGAACGAAATTTGGTGAGCCAAGTGGCATTGGGGTACTGATCATTACCTGTAAGTGTCATCAAGATTGAGTGAAAAAATGTGTCCTGAGATTTCAGGAAACTCGTAGTTTTTTGGAAGCTTGGCAAACCCTTTCCATGAAAGTGATTTGCGCCAGTCTCTGCTTAGGGCTATATCAATAGGAATCAAACCATAGAGATAGAACTTGGAACTAATTTATTGTGTCAAGTTTCAAAGAGCTAGCACAAACCGTGTTTGATTTAGAGTTCCAACTACATGTATCCATATAGGAGAAAACAGAGTGAAACCTAAAAATTTAAACTGTTACTGCCAACGAACGGTTTAACCTTTAAGAACGATGTTTGGTGAGCCAATGGGATTGGGGTACTGATCATTACCTGAAAATGTCATCAAGATTGGGTGAAAAAATGTGTGTTGAGATTTCAGGAAACTCGTAGTTTTTTGGAAGCTTGGCAACCCCTTTCCATGAAAGTGATTTGTGCCAGTCTCTGCTTAGGGCTACATCAATAGGAAACAAAACATAGAGATAGAACTTGGAACTACTTTATTGTGTCAAGTTTCAAAGAGCTATCACAAACCGTGTTTGATTTAGAGTTCCAAATACATGTATCCATATAGGAGAAAACAGAGTGAAACCTAAAAATTAAAAGTGTTACTGCCAACGAACGGTTTAACTTAGAAGAACAAAATTTGGTGAGCCAAGTGGCATTGGGGTACTGATCATTACCTGCTAGTGTCATCAAGATTGGGTGAAAAAATGTGTTCTGAGATTTCAGGAAACTCGTAGTTTTTTGGAAGCTTGGCAATCCCTTTCCATGAAAGTGATTTGTGCCAGTCTCTGCTTAGGGCTACATCAATAGGAAACAAACCATAGAGAGAGAACTTGGAACTACTTTATTGTGTCAAGTTTCAAAGAGCTCACACAAATCGTGTTTGATTTAGAGTTCCAACTACATGTATCCATATAGGAGAAAACAGAGTAAAACCTAAAAATTAAAACAGTTACTGCCAACGAACGGTTTAACCTAGAAGAACGAAATTTGGTGAGCCAAGTAGGATTGGGGTACTGATCATTACCTGAAAGTGTCATCAAGATTGGGTGAAAAAATGTGTGCTGAGATTTCAGGAAACTCGTAGGTTTTTGGAAGTTGGCAAACCCTTTCCATGAAAGTGATTTGCGCCAGTCTCTGCTTAGGGCTACATCAATAGGAAACAAACCATAGGGATAGAACTTGGAACTACTTTATTGTGTCAAGTTTCAAAGAGCTAGCACAAACCGTGTTTGATTTAGAGTTCCAACTAGATGTATCCATATAGGAGAAAACAGAGTGAAGCCTAAAAATTAAAACTGTTACTGCCAACGAACAGTTTAACCTAGAAGAACGAAATTAGGTGAGCCAAGTGGGATTGGGGTACTGATCATTACCAGAAAATGTCATCAAGATTGGGGGAAAAAATATGTGAAGAGATTTCAGGAAACTCGTAGTTTTTGGAAGCTTGGCAACCCCTTTCCATGAAAGTGATTTGTGCCAGTCTGTGCTTAGGTCTACATCAATAGGAAACAAACCATAGAGATAGAACTTGGAACTACTTTATTGTGTCAAGTTTCAAAGAGCTAGCACAAACCGTGTTTGATTTAGAGTTCCAACTACATTTATCCATATAGGAGAAAACAGAGTAAAACCTAAAAATTAAAACTGTTACTGCCAACGAACGGTTTAACCTAGAAGAACGAAATTTGGTGAGCCAAGTGGCATTGGGGTACTGATCATTACCTGCAAGTGTCATCAAGATTGGGTGAAAAAATGTGTGCTGAGATTACAGGAAATTCGTAGTTTTTTGGAAGCTTGGCAATCCCTTTCCATGAAAGAGATTTGCGCCAGTCTCTGCTTAGGGCTACATCAATAGGAAACAAACTATAGAGATAGAACTTGGAACTACTTTATTGTGTCAAGTTTCAAAGTGCTAGCACAAACTGTGTTTGATTTACAGTTCCAACTACATGTATCCATATAGGAGAAAACAGAGTAAAACCTAAAAATTAAAACTGTTACTGCCAACGAACGGTTTAACCTAGAAGAACGAAATTTGGTGAGCCAAGTGGGATTGGGGTACTGATCATTACCTGTAAGTGTCATCAAGATTGAGTGAAAAAATGTGTGCTGAGATTTCAGGAAACTCGTAGTTTTTTGGAAGCTTGGCAAACCCTTTCCATGAAAGTGATTTGCGCCAGTCTCTGCTTAGGGCTATATCATTAGGAATCAAACCATAGAGATAGAACTTGGAACTACTTTATTGTGTCAAGTTTCAAAGAGCTAGCACAAACCGTGTTTGATTTAGAGTTCCAAATACATGTATCCATATAGGAGAAAACAGATGAAACCTAAAAATTAAAAGTGTTACTGCCAACGAACGGTTTAACCTAGAAGAACAAAATTTGGTGAGCCAAGTGGCATTGGGGTACTGATCATTACCTGCTAGTGTCATCAAGATTGGGTGAAAAAATGTGTGCTGAGATTTCAGGAAACTCGTAGTTTTTTGGAAGCTTGGCAATCCCTTTCCATGAAAGTGATTTGCGCCAGTCTCTGCTTAGGGCTACATTATTAGGAAACAAACCATAGAGATAGAACTTGGAACTACTTTATTGGGTCAAGTTTCAAAGAGCTAGCACAAACCGTGTTTGATTTAGAGAACCAACTACATGTATCCATATAGGAGAAAACAGAGTGAAATCTAAAATTTAAAACTGTTACTACCAACGAACGGTTGAACCTTGAAGAACGAAATTTGGTGAGCCAAGTGGCATTGGGGTACTTATCGTTACCTGTGAGTGCCATCAAGATTGGGTGAAAAAATGTGTGCTGAGATTTCAGGAAACTCGTCGTTTTTTGGAAGCTTGGCAAACCCTTTCCATGAAAGTGATTTGCGCCAGTCTCTGCTTAGGGCTACATCAATAGGAATCAAGCCATAGAGATAGAACTTGGAACTACTTTATTGTGTCAAGTTTCAAAGAGCTAGCACAAACCGTGTTTGATTTAGAGTTCCAACTACATGTATCCATATAGGAGAAAACAGAGTGAAACCTAAAAATTAAAACTGTTACTACCAACGAACAGTATAACCTAGAAGAACGAAATTTGGTGAGCCAAGTGGGATTGGGGTACTGATCATTACCTGAAAGTGTCATCAAGATTGGGTGAAAAAATGTGTGCTGAGATTTCAGGAAACTCGTACTTTTTGGAAGCTTGGCAACCCCTTTCCATGAAAGTGATTTACGCCGGTCTGTGATTAGGGCTACATTAATAGGAAACAAACCATAGAGATAGATATTGGAACTACTTTATTGTGTCAAGTTTCAAAGAGCTAGCACAAACCGTGTTTGATTTAGAGTTCCAACTACATGTATCCATATAGGAGAAAACAGAGTGAAACCTAAAAATTAAAACTGTTACTGCCAACGAACGGTTTAACCTAGAAGAACGAAATTTGGTGAGCCAAGTGGCATTGGTGTACTTATCATTACCTGTAAGTGCCATCAAGATTGGGTGAAAAAATGTGTGCTGAGATTTCAGGAAACTCGTAGGTTTTTGGAAGTTGGCAAACCCTTTCCATGAAAGTGATTTGCGCCAGTCTCTGCTTAGGGCTACATCAATAGGAAAGAAACCATAGGGATAGAACTTGGAACTACTTAATTGTGTCAAGTTTCAAAGAGCTAGCAGAAACCGTGTTTGATTTAGAGTTCCAACTAGATGTATCCATATAGGAGAAAACAGAGTGAAGCCTAAAAATTAAAACTGTTACTGCCAACGAACGGTTTAACCTAGAAGAACGAAATTAGGTGAGCCAAGTGGGATTGGGGTACTGATCATTACCTGAAAATGTCATCAAGATTGGGGGAAAAAATATGTGAAGAGATTTCAGGAAACTCGTAGTTTTTGGAAGCTTGGCAACCCCTTTCTATGAAAGTGATTTGTGCCAGTCTCTGCTTAGGTCTACATCAATAGGAAACAAAACATAGAGATAGAACTTGGAACTACTTTATTGTGTCAAGTTTCAAAGAGCTATCACAAACCGTGTTTGATTTAGAGTTCCAAATACATGTATCCATATAGGAGAAAACACAGTAAAACCTAAAAATTAAAACTGTTAGTGCCAATGAACGGTTTAACCTTGAAGAACGAAATTTGGTGAGCCAAGTGGCATTGGGGTACAGATCATTACCTGACAGTGTCATCAAGATTGGGTGAAAAAATATGTGCTGAGATTTCAGGAAACTCGTAGTTTTTTGGAAGCTTGGCAATCCCTTTCCGTGAAAGTGATTTGCGCCAGTCTCTGCTTAGGGCTACATTAATAGGAAACAAACCATAGAGATAGAACTTGGAACTACTTTATTGTGTCAAGTTTCAGAGAGCTAGCACAAACCGTATTTGATTTAGAGTTCCAACTACATGTATCCATTTAGGAGAAAACAGAGTGAAACCTAAAAATTAAAACAGTTACTGCCAATGAACATTATAACCTAGAAGAACGAAATTTGGTGAGCCAAGTGGGATTGGGGTACTGATCATTACCTGAAAGTGTCGTCAAGATTGGGTGAAAAAAATGTGTGCTGAGATTTCAGGAAACTCATACTTTTTGGAAGCTTGGCAACCCCTTTCCATGAAAGTGATTTGCGCAGGTCTGTGCTTAGGGCTACATTAATAGGAAACAAACCATAGAGATAGAACTTGGAACTACTTTATTGTGTCAAGTTTCAAAGAGCTAGCACAAATCGTGTTTGATTTAGAGTTCCAACTACATGTATCCATATAGGAGAAAACAGAGTGAAACCTAAAAATTAAAACTGTTACTGCCAACGAACCGTTTAAACTAGAAGAACGAAATTTGGTGAGCCAAGTGGCATTGCCGTACTGAACATTACCTGTAAGTGCCATCAAGATTGGGTGAAAAAATGTGTGCTGAGATTTCAGGAAACTCGTAGTTTTTTGGAAGCTTGGCAACCCCTTTCCATGTAAGTGATTTGTGCCAGTCTCTGCTTAGGGCTACATCAATAGGAATCAAACCATAGAGATAGAACTTGGAACTACTTTATTGTGTCAAGTTTCAAAGAGCTAGCACAAACCGTGTTTGATTTAGAGTTCCAACTACATGTATCCATATAGGAGAAAACAGAGTGAAACCTAAAAATTAAAACAGTTACTGCCAACGAACAGTATAACCTAGAAGAACGAAATTTGTTGAGCCAAGTGGGATTGGGGTACTGATCATTACCTGAAAGTGTCATCAAGATTGGGTGATAAAATGTGTGCTGAGATTTCAGGAAACTCGTACTTTTTGGAAGCTTGGCAACCCCTTTCCATGAAAGTGATATGCGCCGGTCTGTGCTTAGGGCTACATTAATAGGAAACAAACCATAGAGATAGAACTTGGAACTACTTTATTGTGTCAAGTTTCAAAGAGGTAGCACAAACCTTGTTTGATTTAGAGTTCCAACGACATGTATCCATATAGGAGAAAACAGAGTGAAACCTTAAACTTAAAACTGTTACTGCCTACGAACGGATTAACCTAGAAGAACAAAATTTGGTGAGCCAAGTGGCATTGGGGTACTTATCATTACCTGTAAGTGCCATCAAGATTGGGTGAAAAAATGTGTGCTGAGATTCAGGAAACTCGTAATTTTTTGGAAGCTTGGCAAACCCTTTCCATGAAAGTGATTTGCGCCAGTCTCTGCTTAGGGCTACATCAATAGGAAACAAACCATAGAGACAGAACTTGGAACTACTTTATTTTGTCAAGTTTCAAAGAGCTAGCAGAAACCGTGTTTGATTTAGAGTTCCAACTACATGTATCCATATAGGAGAAAACAGAGTGAAACCTAAAAATTAAAACTGTTACTGCCAACGAACGGTTTAACCTTTAAGAACGAACTTTGGTGAGCCAAGTGGGATTGGGGTCCTGATCATTACCTGAAAATGTCATCAAGATTGGGGGTAAAAATGTTTGATCAGATTTCAGGAAACTCGTAGTTTTTTGGAAGCTTGGCAACCTCTTTCCATGAAAGTGATTTGTGCCAGTCTCTGCTTAGGGCTACATCAATAGGAAACAAAACATAGAGATAGAACTTTGAACTACTTTATTGTGTCAAGTTTCAAAGAGCTAGCACAAACCGTGTTTGATTTAGAGTTCCAACTACATGTATCCATATAGGAGAAAACAGAGTGAAACCTAAAAATTAAAACTGTTACTGCCAACGAATGGTTTAACCTAGAAGAACGAAATTTGGTGAGCCAAGTGGCATTGCCGTACTGAACATTACCTGTAAGTGCCATCAAGATTGGGTTAAAAAATGTGTGCTGAGATTTCAGGAAACTCGTAGTTTTTTGGAAGCTTGGGAACCCCATTCCATGAAAGTGATTTGCGCCAGTCTCTGCTTAGGGCTACATCAATAGGAAACAAACTATAGAGATAGAACTTGGAACTACTTTATTGTGTCAAGTTTCAAAGAGCTAGCACAAACCGTGTTTGATTTAGAGTTCCAACTACATGTATCCATATAGGAGAAAACAGAGTGAAACCTAAAAATTAAAACTGTTACTGCCAACGAACTGTTTAACCTAGAAGAACGAAATTTGGTGGGCCAAGTGGCATTGCGGTACTGATCATTACCTGTAAGTGTCATCAAGGTTTTGGGAAAAAATGTGTGCTGAGATTTCAGGAAACTCGAAGTTTTTTGGAAGATTGGCAAATCCTTTCACTGAAAGTGATTTGCAACAGTCTCCACATAGGGCTACATCAATAGGAAACAAACCATAGAGATAGAACTTGGAACTACTTTATTGTGTCAAGTTTCAAAGAGCTAGACAAACCGTGTTTGATTTAGAGTTCCAACTACATATATCCATATAGGAGAAAACCGAGAAAACCTAAAAATTAAAACTGTTACTGCCAATGAACGGTTTAACCTAGAAGAACGAAATTTGGTGAGCCAAGTGGGATTGGAGTACTGATCATTACGTGTAAGTGTCATCAAGATTAGGTGAAAAAATGAGTGCTTAGATTTCAGGAAACTCGTAGTTTTTGGAAGCTTGGCAACCCCTTTCAATGAAGTGATTTGCGCCGGTCTCTGCTTAGGTCTACATCAATAGGAAACAAAACATAGAGATAGAACTTGGAACTACTTTATTGTGTCAAGTTTCAAAGAGCTAGCAGAAACCGTGTTTGATTTAGAGTTCCAACTACATGTATCCATATAGGAGAAAACAGAGTAAAACCTAAAAATTTAAACTGTTACTGCCAACGAACTGTTTAACCTAGAAGAACGAAATTTTGTGAGCCAAGTGGGATTGGGGTACTGATCATTACCTGAAAGTGTCATCTAGATTGGGTGAAAAAATGTGTGCTGAGATTTCTGGAAACTCGTAGTTTTTTTGGAAGCTTGGCAAACCCTTTTCATGAAAGTGATTTGTGCAAGTCTCTCTTTAGGGCTACATCAATAGGAAACAAACCATAGAGATAGAACTTGGAACTACTTTATTGTATCAAGTTTCAAAGATCTAGCACAAACCGTGTTTGATTTAGATTTCCAAGTATGTGTTTCCTTATAGGAGAAAACAGAGTGAAGCCTAAAAATTAAAACTGTTACTGCCAACGAACGGTTTAGCCTAGAAGAACGAAATTTGGTGAGCCAAGTGGGATTGGGGTACTGATCATTACCTGAAAGTGTCATCAAGATTGAAGAAAAAAATGTGTGCTGAGACTTCAGGAAACTCGTAGTTTTTTGGAACCTTGCAACCCCTTTCCAGGAAAGTGATTTGCGCCAGTCTCTGCTTAGGGCTACATCAATAGGAAACAAACCAAAGAGATAGAACTTGGAACTACTTTATTGTGTCAAGTTTCAAAGAGCTAGCAAAAACCTCGTTTGATTTAGAGTTCCAACTACATGTATCCATATAGGAGAAAACAAACTGAAGCCTAAAAATTAAAACTGTTACTGCCAACGAACGGTTTAACCTAGAAGAACGTAATTTGGTGAGTCAAGTGGGATTGGGGTCCTGATCATTAACTGAAAGTGTCATCAAGTTTCTGGGAAAAAATGTGTACTGAGATTGCAGGAAACTCGTAATTTTTTGGAAGCTTGGCAACCCCTTTCCATTAAAGTGATTTGCGCCAGTCTCTGCTTAGGTCTACATCAATAGGAAACAAACCATAGAGATAGAACTTGGAACTAATTTATTGTGTCAAGTTTCAAAGAGCTAGCACAAACCGTGTTTGATTTAGAGTTCCAACTACATTTATCCTTATAGGAGAATACAGAGTGAAGCCTAAAAATTAAAACTGTTACTGCCAACTAACGGTTTAACCTAGAAGAACGAAATTAGGTGAGCCAAGTGGGATTGGAGTCCTGATCATTACCTGAAAGTGTCATCAAGATAGGTTGAAAAAATGTGTGCTGATATTTCAGGAAAATCGAAGATTTTGGAAGTTTGGCAACCCCTTTCCATGAAAGTGATTTGCGCCAGTCTTTGCTTAGGGCTACATCAATAGGAAACAAAGCATAGAGATAGAACTTGGAACTACTTTATTGTGTCAAGTTTCAAAGAGCTAGCACAAACCGTGTTTGATTTAGAGTTCCAACTACATGTATCCTTATAGGAGAAAACAGAGTGAAACCTAAAAATTAAAACTGTTACTGCTAACGAACGGTTTAACCTAGAAGAACGAAATTTGGTGAGCCAAGTGGCATTGGGGTACTGATCATTACCTGTAAGTGCCATCAAGATTGGGTGAAAAAATGTGTGCTGAGATTTCAGGAAACTCGTAGTTTTTTTGGATGCTTGGCATACCCTTTTCATGAAAGTGATTTGCGCCAGTCTCTCTTTAGGGCTACATCAATAGGAAACAAACCATTGAGATAGAACTTGGAACTACTTTATTGTGTCAAGTTTCAAAGATCTAGCACAAACCGTGTATGATTTAGATTTCCAAGTATGTGTATCCTTATAGGAGAAAACAGAGTGAAGCCTAAAAATTAATACTGTTACTGCCAACGAACGGTTTAGCCTAGAAGAACGAAATTTGGTGAGCCAAGTGGGATTGGGGTACTGATCATTACCTGAAAGTGTCATCAAGTTTCTGGGAAAAAAATGTGTGCTGAGATTGCAGGAAACTCGTAGATTTTTGGAAGCTTGGCAACCCCTTTCCATTAAAGTGATTTGCGCCAGTCTCTGCTTAGGTCTACATCAATAGGAAACAAACCATAGAGATAGAACTTGGAACTAATTTATTGTGTCAAGTTTCAAAGAGCTAACACAAACCGTGTTTGATTTAGAGTTCCAACTACATGTATCCTTATAGGAGAAAACAGAGTGAAGCCTAAAAATTAAAACTGTTACTGCCAACGAACGGTTTAACCTAGAAGAACAAAATTCGGTGAGCCAAGTGGGATTGGGGTCCTGATTATTACGTGAAAGTGTCATCAAGATTCTGGGAAAAAATGTGTGCTGAGATTTCAGGAAACTCGTAGTTTTTTGGAAGCTTGGCAACCCCTTTCCATGAAAGTGATTTGCGCCAGTCTCTGCTTAGGTCTACATCAATAGGAAACAAACCATAGAGATAGAACTTGGAACTACTTTATTGTGTCAAGTTTCAAAGAGCTAGCACAACCTGTGTTTGATTTAGAGTTCCAACTACATGTATCCATATAGGAGAAAACAGAGTGAAACCTAAAAATTAAAACTGTTACTGCCAACGAACGGTTTAAACTAGAAGAACGAAATTTGGTGAGCCAAGTGGGATTGGGGTACTTATCATTACCTGTAAGTGCCATCAAGATTGGGTAAAAAAATGTGTGCTGAGATTTCAGGAAACTCGTAGTTTTTTGGAAGCTTGGCAACCCCTTTCCATGAAAGTGATTTGTGCCAGTCTTTGCTTAGGGCTACATCAATAGGAAACAAACCATAGAGATAGAACTTGGAACTACTTTATTGTGTCAAGTTTCAAAGAGCTAGCAAAAACCGTGTTTGATTTAGAGTTCCAACTACATGTATCCATATAGGAGAAAACAGAGTAAAACCTAAAAATTTAAACTGTTACTGACAACGAACGGTTTAACCTAGAAGAACGAAATTTGGTGAGCCAAGAGGGAATGGGGTCCTGATCATTACCTGAAAGTGTCATCAAGATTCTGGGAAAAATGTGTGCTGAGATTTCAGGAAACTCGTAGTTATTTTGGAAGCTTGGCAACCCCTTTTCATGAAAGTGATTTGCGCCAGTCTCTCCTTAGTGCTACATCAATAGGACACAAACCATAGAGATAGAACTTGGAACTACTTTATTGTGTCAAGTTTCAAAGAGCTAGCAAAAACCGTGTTTGATTTAGAGTTCCAACTACATGTATCCATATACGAGAAAACAGACTGAAGCATAAAAATTAAAACTGTTACTGCCAACGAACGGTTTAACCTAGAAGAACGAAATTTGGTGAGCCAAGAGGGATTGGGGTCCTGATCATTACCTGTAAGTGTCATCAAGATTAGGTGAAAAAATGTGTGCTGAGATTTCAGAAAACTCGTAGTTTTTTGGAAGTTTGGCAACCCCTTTCCATGAAACTGATTTGCACCAGTCTTTGCTTAGGGCTACATCAATAGGAAACAAACCATAGAGATAGAACTTGGAACTACTTTATTGTGTCAAGTTTCAAAGAGCTAGCACAAACCGTGTTTGATTTAGAGTTCCAACTACATGTATCCATATAGGAGAAAACAGAGTAAAACCTAAAAATTTAAACTGTTACTGCCAACGATCGGTTTAACCTAGAAGAACGAAATTTTGTGAGCCAAGTGGCATTGGGGTACTGATCATTACCTGAAAGTGTCATCAAGATTGGGTGAAAAAATGTGTGCTGAGATTTCAGGAAACTTGTAGTTATTTTAGAAGCTTGGCAACCCCTTTTCATGAGTGATTTGCGCCAGTCTCTCCTTAGGGCTACATCAATAGGACACAAACCATAGAGATAGAACTAGGAACTACTTTATTGTGTCAAGTTTCAAAGAGCTAGCAAAAACCGTGTTTGATTTAGAGTTCCAACTACATGTATCCATATACGAGAAAACAGACTGAAGCCTAAATATTAAAACTGTTACTGCCAACGAACGGTTTAACCTAGAAGAACGAAATTTGGTGAGCCAAGAGGGATTGGGGTCCTGATCATTACCTGAAAGTGTCATCAAGATTCTGGGAAAAAATGTGTGCTGAGATTTCAGGAAACTCGTAGTTATATTGGAAGATTGGCAACCCCTCTTCATGAAAGTGATTTGCGCCAGTCTCTCCTTAGGGCTACATCAATAGGAAACAAACCATAGAGATAGAACTTGGAACTACTTTATTGTGTCAAGTTTCAAAGAGCTAGCACAAACCGTGTTTGATTTAGACTTCCCACTACATGTATCCATATAGGAGAAAACAGAGTGAAAACTAAAAATTAAAACTGTTACTGCCAACGAACCGTTTAAGCTAGAAGAACGAAATATGGTGAGCCAAGTGGCATTGGGGTACTGATCACTACCTGAAAGTGTCATCAAGATTGGTTGAAAAAATGTGTGCTGAGATTTCAGGAAACTCGTAGTTTTTTTGGAAGCTTGCAACCCCTTTTCATGAAAGTGATTTGTGCCAGTCTCTCCTTAGGGCTACATCAATAGGAAACAAACTATAGAGATAGAACTTGGAACTACCTTATTGTGTCAAGTTTCAAAGAGCTAGCACAAACCGTGTTTGATTTAGAGTTCCAACTACATGTATCCATATAAGAGAAAACCGAGTGAAACCAAAAAATTAAAACTGTTACTGCCAACGAACGGTTTAACCTAGAAGAACGAAATTAGGTGAGCCAAGTGGGATTGGGGTCCTGATCATTACCTGAAAGTGTCATCAAGATTGGGTGAAAATAATGTGTGCTGAGATTTCAGGAAACTCGTAGTTTTTTGGAAGCTTGGCAACCCCTTTCCATGAAAGTGATTTGCGCCGGGAACTGCTTAGGGATACATCAATAGGAAACACACCATAGAGATAGAACTTGGAAATAATTTATTGGGTCAAGTTTTAAAGAGCTAGCACAAACCGTATTTGATTTAGAGTTCCAACTACATGTATCCTTATGGAGAAAACAGAGTGAAACCTAAAAATTAAAACTGTTACTGCTAACGAACGGTTTAACCTAGAAGAACGAAATTTGGTGAGCCAAGTGGCATTGCCGTACTGAACATTACCTGTAAGTGCCATCAAGATTGGGTGAAAAAATGTGTGCTGAGATTTCAGGAAACTCGTAGTTTTTTGGAAGCTTGGCAACACCTTTCCATGAAAGTGATATGCGCCAGTCTCTGCCTAGGGCTACATGAATAGGAAGCAATGAAAGTGATTTGCGCCAGTCTCTCCTTAGGGCTACATCAATAGGACACAAACCATAGAGATAGAACTTGGGACAACTTTATTGTGTCAAGTTTCAAAGAGCTAGCAAAAACCGTGTTTGATTTAGAGTTTTAACTACATGTATGCATATAGGAGAAAACAGAGTGAAGCCTAAAAATTTAAACTGTTACTGCCAACGAACGGTTGAATCTAGAAGAACGAAATTTGGTGATCCAAGTGGGATTGGGGTACTGATCATTACCTGAAAGTGTCATCAAGATTGGGTGAAAAAAATGTGTGCTGAGATTTCAGGAAACTCGTAGTTTTTTTGAAGCTTGGCAACCCCTTTCCATGAAAGTGATTTGCGCCAGTCTTTGCTTAGGGCTACATCAATAGGAAACAAACCATAGAGATAGAACTTGGAACTACTTTATTGTGTCAAGTTTCAAAGAGCTAGCACAAACCGTGTTTGATTTAGAGTTCCAACTACATGTATCCTTATAGGAGAAAACAGAGTGAGGCCTAAAAATTAAAACTGCTACTGCCAAGGAACGGTTTAACCTAGAAGAACGAAATTAGGTGAGCCAAGTGGGATTGGGGTCCTGATCAACATGAAATTGTCAACAAGATTGGGTGAAAAAATGTGTGCTGAGATTTCAGGAAAATCGTAGTTTTTTGAAAGCTTGGAAACCCCTTTCCATGTAAGTGATTTGCGCCGGTCTCTGCTTAGGGATACATCAATAGGAAACACACCATAGAGATAGAACTTGGAACTACTTTATTGTGTCAAGTTTTAAAGAGCTAGCACAAACCGTGTTTGATTTAGAGTTCCAACTACATGTATACATATAAGAGAAAACAGAGTGAAACCTAAAAATTAAAACTGTTACAGCCAACGAATGGTTTAACCTAGAAGAACGAAATTTGGTGAGCCAAGTGGCATTGGGGTACTCATCATTACCTGTAAGTGTCATCAAGAAGGGTGAAAAAACTGTGTGCTGAGATTTCAGGAAACTCAAAGTTTTTTTTAAGCTTGGTAACCCCTTTCCATGAAAGTGATTTGCGCCAGTCTCTGCTTAGGGCTACATCAATAAGGAACAAACCATAGAGATAGAACTTGGAACTACTTTATTGTGTCAAGTTTCAAAGAGCTAGCACAAACCGTGTTTGATTTAGAGTTCCAACTACATGTATCCATAAAGGAGAAAACCGAGTGAAACCTAAAAATTAAAACTGTTACTGCCAACGAACGGTTTAACCTAGAAGAACGAAATTCGGTGAGCCAAGTGGGATTGGGGTACTGATCATTACCTGTAAGTGTCATCAAGATTAGGTGAAAAAATGTGTGCTGAGATTGCAGGAAACTCGTAGTTTTTTGGAAGCTTGGCAACCCCTTTCCATGAAAGTGATTTGCGCCAGTCTTTGCTTAGGGCTACATCAATAGGACACAAACCATAGAGATAGAACTTGGAACTACTTTATTGTGTCAAGTTTCAAAGAGCTAGCAAAAACCGTGTTTGATTTAGAGTTCCAACTACATGTATCCATATAGGAGAAAACAGACTGAAGCCTAAAAATTAAAACTGTTACTGCCAACGAACGGTTTAACCTAGAAGAATGAAATTTGGTGAGCCAAGTGGGATTCGGGTCCTGATCATTACCTGAAAGTGTCATCAAGATTCTGGGAAAAAATGTGTGCTGAGATTTCAGGAAACTCGTAGTTTTTTGGAAGCTTGGCAACCCCTTTCCATGAAAGTGATTTGCGCCAGTCTCTGCTTAGGTCTACATCAATAGGAAACAAACCATAGAGATAGAACTTGGAACTACTTTATTTTGTCAAGTTTCAAAGAGCTAGCACAAACCGTGTTTGATTTAGAGTTCCAACTACATGTATCCTTATAAGAGAAAACAGAGTGAAGCCTAAAAATTAAAACTGTTACTGCCAACGAACCGTGTAACCTAGAAGAACGAAATTTTGTGAGCCAAGTTGGATTGGGGTACTGATAATTACCTGAAAGTGTCATCAAGATTGGGTGAAAAAATGTGTGCTGAGATTTCAGGAAACTCGTAGTTTTTTTGGAAGCTTGGACACATTTTCATGAAAGTGATTTGCGCCAGTCTCTCCTTAGGGCTACATCAATAGGAAATAAACCTTAGAGATAGAACTTGGAACTACTTTATTGTGTCAAGTTTCAAAGATCTAGCACAAACCGTGTTTGATTTAGATTTCCAAGTATATGTATCCTTATAGGAGAAAACAGAGTGAAACCTAAAAATTAAAACTGTTACTGCCAACTAACGGTTTAACTTAGAAGAACGAAATTTGTTGAGCCAACAGGGATTGGGGTACTGATCATTACCTGAAAGTGTCATCAAGATTGGGTGAAAAAATGTGTGCTGTGATTTCAGGAAGCTTCTAGTTTTTTGGAAGCTTGGCAACCCCTTTCCATGAAAGTGATTTGCGCCAGTCTCTCCTTAGGGCTACATCAATAGGAAACAAACCATAGAGATAGAACTTGGAACTACTTTATTGTGCCAAGTTTCAAAGAGCTAGCACAAACCGTGTTTGATTTAGAGTTCCAAATACATGTATCCTTATAGGAGAAAACAGAGTGAAGCCTAAAAATTAAAACTGTTACTGTCAACGAACGGTTTAACCTAGAAGAACGAAATTAGGTGAGCCAAGTGGATTGGGGTCCTGATCATTACCTGAAAGTGTCATGAAGATTGGGTGAAAAAATGTGTGTTGAGATTTCAGGAAACTCTTAGTTTTTTGGAAGCTTGGCAACCCCTTTCCATGAAAGTGATTTGCGCTGGTCTCTGCTTAGGGATACATCAATAGGAAACACACCATAGAGATAGAACTTGGAACTACTTTATTGTGTCAAGTTTGAAAGAGCTAGCACAAACCGTGTTTGATTTAGAGTTCCAACTACATGTATCCATATAAGAGAAAACAGAGTGAAACCTAAAAATTTAAACTGCTAAAGCCAACGAACGGTTTAACCTAGAAGAACGAAATTTGGTGAGCCAAGTGGCATTGGGATACTGATCATTACCTGTAAGTGTCATCAAGATTGGGTGAAAAAAATGTGTGCTGAGATTTCAGGAAACTCGAAGTTTTTTTAAGCTTGGTAACCCCTTTCCATGAAAGTGATTTGCGCCAGTCTCTGCTTAGGGCTACATCAATAGGGAACAAACCATAGAGATAGAACTTGGAACTACTTTATTGTGTCAAGTTTGAAAGAGCTAGCACAAACCGTGTTTGATTTAGAGTTCCAACTACATGTATCCATATAGGAGAAAACCGAGTGAAACCTAAAAATTTAAACTGCTACAGCCAACGAACGGTTTAACCTAGAAGAACGAAATTTGGTGAGACAAGTGGCATTGGGATACTGATCATTACCTGTAAGAGTCATCAAGATTGGGTGAAAAAAATGTGTGCTGAGATTTCAGGAAACTCGAAGTTTTTTTTAAGCTTGGTAACGCCTTTCCATGAAAGTGATTTGCGCCAGTCTCTGCTTAGGGCTACATCAATAGGGAACAAACCATAGAGATAGAACTTGGAACTACTTTATTGTGTCAAGTTTCAAAGAGCTAGCACAAACCGTGTTTGATTTAGAGTTCCAACTACATGTATCCATATAGGAGAAAACCGAGTGAAACCTAAAAATTAAAACAGTTACTGCCAAAGAACGGTTTAACCTAGAAGAACAAAATTCGGTGAGCCATGTGGGTTTGGGGTACTGATCATTACCTGAAAGTGTATTCAAGATTGGGTGACAAAAATGTGTGCTGAGATTTCAGGAAACTCGTATTTTTTTTGAAGCTTGGCAACCCCTTTCCATGAAAGTGATTTGCGCCAGTCTTTGCTTAGGGCTACATCAATAGGACACAAACCATAGAGATAGAACTTGGAACTACTTTATTGTGTCAAGTTTTATTGAGCTAGCACAAACCGTGTTTGATTTAGAGTTCCAACTACATGTATCCATATAAGAGAAAACAGAGTGAAACCTAAAAATTTAAACTGCTACAGCCAACGAACGGTTTAACCTAGAAGAACGAAATTTTGTGAGCCAAGTGGCATTGGGATACTGATCATTACCTGTAAGAGTCATCAAGATTGGGTGAAAAAAATTTGCTGAGATTTCAGGAAACTCGAAGTTTTTTTAGGCTTGGTAACGCCTTTCCATGAAAGTGATTTGCGCCAGTCTCTGCTTAGAGCTACATCAATAGGGAACAAACCATAGAGATAGAACTTGGAACTACTTTATTGTGTCAAGTTTCAAAGAGATAGCACAAACCGTGTTTGATTTAGAGTTCCAACTACATGTATCCATATAGGAGAAAACCGAGTGAAACCTAAAAATTTAAACTGTTACTGCCAACGAACAGTTTAACCTAGAAGAACGAAATTCGGTGAGCCAAGTGGGTTTGGGGTACTGATCATTACCTGAAAGTGTATTCAAGATTGGGTGACAAAAATGTGTGCTGAGATTTCAGGAAACTCGTATTTTTTTTGAAGCTTGGCAACCCCTTTCCATGAAAGTGATTTGCGCCAGTCTTTGCTTAGGGCTACATCAATAGGACACAAACCATAGAGATAGAACTTGCAACTACTTTATTGTGTCAAGTTTCAAAGAGGTAGCAAAAACCGTGTTTGATTTAGAGTTCCAACTACATGTATCCATATAGGAGAAAACAGACTGAAGCCTAAAAATTAAAACTGTTACTGCCAACGAACGGTGTAACCTAGAAGAACAAAATTTGGTGAGCCAAGTTGGATTGGGGTACTGATCATTACCTGAAAGTGTCATCAAGATAGGGTGAAAAAATGTGTGCTGAGATTTCAGGAAACTGGAAGTTTTTTGGAAGTTTGGCAACCCCTTTCCATGAAAGTGATTTGCGCCAGTCTTTGCTTAGGGCTACATCAATAGGAAACAAACCATAGAGATAGAACTTGGAACTACTTTATTGTGTCAAGTTTCAAAGAGCTAGCAAAAACCGTGTTTGATTTAGAGTTCCAAATACATTTATCCATATAGGAGAAAACAGAGTGAAACCTAAAAATTAAAACTGTTACTGCCAACGAACGGTTTAACCAAGAAGAACGAAATTTGGTGAGCCAAGTGGGATTGGGGTCCTGATCATTACCTGAAAGTGTCATCAAGATTCTGGGAAAAAATGTGTGCTGAGATTTCAGGAAACTCGTAGTTTTTTGGAAGCTTCGCAACCCCTTTCCATGAAAGTGATTTGCGCCAGTCTCTGCTTAGGTCTACATCAATAGGAAACAAAGCATAGAGATAGAACTTGGAAATAATTTATTGTGTCAAGTTTCAAAGAGCTAGCACAAACCGTGTTTGATTTAGAGTTCCAACAACATGTATCCTTATAGGAGAAAACACAGTGAAGCCTAAAAATTAAAACTGTTACTGCCAACGAACGGTTTAACCTAGAAGAACGAAATTTTGTGAGCCAAGTGGCATTGGTGTACTGATAATTACCTGAAAGTGTCATCAAGATTGGGTGAAAAAATATGTGCTGAGATTTCAGGAAACTCGTAGTTTTTTTGGAAGCTTGGACACATTTTCATGAAAGTGATTTGCGCCACTCTCTCCTTAGGGCTACATCAATAGGAAATAAACCTTAGAGATAGAACTTGGAACTACTTTATTGTGTCAAGTTTCAAAGATCTAGCACAAACCGTGTTTGATTTAGATTTCCAAGTATATGTATCCTTATAGGAGAAAACAGATGAAACCTAAAAATTAAAACTGTTACTGCCAACTAACGGTTTAACTTAGAAGAACGAAATTTGTTGAGCCAACAGGGATTGGGGTACTGATCATTACCTGAAAGTGTCATCAAGATTGGGTGAAAAAATGTGTGCTGTGATTTCAGGAAGCTTCTAGTTTTTTGGAAGCTTGGCAACCCCTTTCCATGAAAGTGATTTGCGCCAGTCTCTCCTTAGGGCTACATCAATAGGAAACAAACCATAGAGATAGAACTTGGAACTACTTTATTGTGCCAAGTTTCAAAGAGCTAGCACAAACCGTGTTTGATTTAGAGTTCCAAATACATGTATCCTTATAGGAGAAAACAGAGTGAAGCCTAAAAATTAAAACTGTTACTGTCAACGAACGGTTTAACCTAGAAGAACGAAATTAGGTGAGCCAAGTGGATTGGGGTCCTGATCATTACCTGAAAGTGTCATGAAGATTGGGTGAAAAAATGTGTGTTGAGATTTCAGGAAACTCTTAGTTTTTTGGAAGCTTGGCAACCCCTTTCCATGAAAGTGATTTGCGCTGGTCTCTGCTTAGGGATACATCAATAGGAAACACACCATAGAGATAGAACTTGGAACTACTTTATTGTGTCAAGTTTGAAAGAGCTAGCACAAACCGTGTTTGATTTAGAGTTCCAACTACATGTATCCATATAAGAGAAAACAGAGTGAAACCTAAAAATTTAAACTGCTAAAGCCAACGAACGGTTTAACCTAGAAGAACGAAATTTGGTGAGCCAAGTGGCATTGGGATACTGATCATTACCTGTAAGTGTCATCAAGATTGGGTGAAAAAAATGTGTGCTGAGATTTCAGGAAACTCGAAGTTTTTTTAAGCTTGGTAACCCCTTTCCATGAAAGTGATTTGCGCCAGTCTCTGCTTAGGGCTACATCAATAGGGAACAAACCATAGAGATAGAACTTGGAACTACTTTATTGTGTCAAGTTTGAAAGAGCTAGCACAAACCGTGTTTGATTTAGAGTTCCAACTACATGTATCCATATAGGAGAAAACCGAGTGAAACCTAAAAATTTAAACTGCTACAGCCAACGAACGGTTTAACCTAGAAGAACGAAATTTGGTGAGACAAGTGGCATTGGGATACTGATCATTACCTGTAAGAGTCATCAAGATTGGGTGAAAAAAATGTGTGCTGAGATTTCAGGAAACTCGAAGTTTTTTTTAAGCTTGGTAACGCCTTTCCATGAAAGTGATTTGCGCCAGTCTCTGCTTAGGGCTACATCAATAGGGAACAAACCATAGAGATAGAACTTGGAACTACTTTATTGTGTCAAGTTTCAAAGAGCTAGCACAAACCGTGTTTGATTTAGAGTTCCAACTACATGTATCCATATAGGAGAAAACCGAGTGAAACCTAAAAATTTAAACTGTTACTGCCAACGAAGGGTTTAACCTAGAAGAACGAAATTCGGTGAGCCAAGTGGGTTTGGGGTACTGATCATTACCTCAAAGTGTATTCAAGATTAGGTGAAAAAATGTGTGCTTAGATTTCAGGAAACTCGTAGTTTTTTGGAAGATTGGCAACCCCTTTCCATGAAAGTGATATGTGCCAGTCTCTGCTTAGGTCTACATCAATAGGAAACAAACCATAGAGATAGAACTTGGAACTACTTTATTGTGTCAAGTTTCAAAGAGCTAGCACAAACCGTGTTTGATTTAGAGTTCCAACTACATGTATCCTTATAAGAGAAAACAGAGTGAAGCCTAAAAATTAAAACTGTTACTGCCAACGAACGGTGTAACCTAGAAGAACAAAATTTGGTGAGCCAAGTTGGATTGGGGTACTGATCATTACCTGAAAGTGTCATCAAGATAGGGTGAAGAAATGTGTGCTGAGATTTCAGGAAACTCGAAGTTTTTTGGAAGTTTGGCAACCCCTTTCAATGAAAGTGATTTGCGCCAGTCTTTGCTTAGGGCTACATCAATAGGAAACAAACCATAGAGATAGAACTGGGAACTACTTTATTGTGTCAAGTTTCAAAGAGCTAGCACAAACCGTGTTTGATTTAGAGTTCCAACTACATGTATCCATATAGGAGAAAACCGAGTGAAACCTAAAAATTTAAACTGTTACTGCCAACGAACGGTTTAACCTAGAAGAACGAAATTCCGTGAGCCAAGTGGGTTTGTGGTACTGATCATTACCTGAAAGTGTATTCCATATTGGGTGACAAAAATGTGTGCTGAGATTTCAGGAAACTCGTATTTTTTTTGAAGCTTGGCAACCCCTTTCCATGAAAGTGATTTGCGCCAGTCTTTGCTTAGGGCTACATCAATAGGACACAAACCATAGAGATAGAACTTGGAACTACTTTATTGTGTCAAGTTTCAAAGAGGTAGCAAAAACCGTGTTTGATTTAGAGTTCCAACTACATGTATCCATATAGGAGAAAACAGACTGAAGCCTAAAAATTAAAACTGTTACTGCCAACGAACGGTTTAACCTAGAAGAATGAAATTTGGTGAGCCAAGTGGGATTGGGGTCCTGATCATTACCTGAAAGTGTCATCAAGATTCTGGGAAAAAATGTGTGCTGAGATTTCAGGAAACTCGTAGTTTTTTGGAAGCTTGGCAACCCCTTTCCATGAAAGTGATTTGCGCCAGTCTCTGCTTAGGTCTACATCAATAGGAAACAAACCATAGAGATAGAACTTGGAACTACTTTATTGTGTCAAGTTTCAAAGAGCTAGCACAAACCATGTTTGATTTAGAGTTCCAACTACATGTATCCTTATAAGAGAAAACAGAGTGAAGCCTAAAAATTAAAACTGTTACTGCCAACGAACGGTGTAACCTAGAAGAACAAAATTTGGTGAGCCAAGTTGGATTGGGGTACTGATCATTACCTGAAAGTGTCATCAAGATAGGGTGAAAAAATGTGTGCTGAGATTTCAGGAAACTCGAAGTTTTTTGGAAGTTTGGCAACCCCTTTCCATGAAAGTGATTTGCGCCAGTCTTTGCTTAGGGCTACATCAATAGGAAACAAACCATAGAGATAGAACTTGGAACTACTTTATTGTGTCAAGTTTCAAAGAGCTAGCACAAACCGTGTTTGATTTAGAGTTCCAACTACATGTATCCATATAGGAGAAAACAGAGTGAAACCTAAAAATTAAAACAGTTACTGCCAACAAACGGTTTAACCTAGAAGAAAGAAATTTGGTGAGCCAAGTGGCATTGGGGTACTGATCATTACCTGTAAGTGCCATCAAGATTGGGTGAAAAAATGTTTGCTGAGATTTCAGGAAACTCGTAGTTTTTTGGAAGCTTGGCAACCCCTTTCCATGAAAGTGATATGCGCCAGTATCTGCCTAGGGCTACATGAATAGGAAACATACCATAGAGATAGAACTTGGAACTACTTTATTGTGTCAAGTTTCAAAGAGCTAGCACAAACTGTGTTTGATTTAGAGTTCCAACTACATGTATCCATATAGGAGAAAACAGAGTGAAACCTAAAAATTAAAACTGTTACTGCCAACGAATGGTTTAACCTAGAAGAACGAAATTTTGTGAGCCAAGTGGCATTGGGGTACTGATAATTACCTGAAAGTGTCATCAAGATTGGGTGAAAAAATGTGTGCTGAGATTTCAGGAAACTCGTAGATTTTTTGGAATCTTGGCAACCCCTTTTCATGAAAGTGATTTGCGCCAGTCTCTCCTTAGGGCTACATCAATAGGAAACAAACCTTAGAGATAGAACTTGGAACTACTTTATTGTGTCAAGTTTCAAAGATCTAGCTCAAACCGTGTTTGATTTAGATTTCCAAGTATATGTATCCTTATAGGAGAAAACAGAGTGAAACCTAAAAATTAAAACTGTTACTGCCAACTAACGGTTTAACTTAGAAGAACGAAATTTGTTGAGCCAACAGGGATTGGGGTACTGATCATTACCTGAAAGTGTCATCAAGATTGGGTGAAAAAATCTGTGCTGAGATTTCAGGAAGCTTCTAGTTTTTTGGAAGCTTGGCAACCCCTTTCCATGAAAGTGATTTGCGCCAGTCTCTGCTTAGGGCTACATCAATAGGAAACAAACCTTAGAGATAGAACTTGGAACTACTTTATTGTGTCAAGTTTCAAAGAGCTAGCACAAACCGCGTTTGATTTAGAGTTCCAACTACAAGTATCCTTATAGGAGAAAAGAGAGTGACGCCTAAAAATTAAAACTGTTACTGCCAACGAATGGTTTAACCTAGAAGAACGAAATTAGGTGAGCCAAGTGGGATTGGGGTACTGATCTTACCTGAAAGTGTCATCAAGATAGGGTGAAAAAATATGTGCTGAGATTTCAGGAAACTCGAAGTTTTTTGGAAGTTTGGCAACCCCTTTCCATGAAAGTGAATTGCGTCAGTCTTTGCTTAGGGCTACATCAATAGGAAACAAACCAGAGAGATAGAACTTGGAACTACTTTATTGTGTCAAGTTTCAAAGAGCTAGCACAAACCGTGTTTGATTTAGAGTTCCAACTACATGTATCCATATAGGAGAAAACAGAGTGAAACCTAAAAATTAAAACTGTTACTGCCAACGAACGGTTTAACCTAGAAGAACGAAATTTGGTGAGCCAAGTGGCATTGGGGTACTGATCATTACCTGTAAGTGCCATTAAGATTGGGTGAAAAAATGTTTGCCGAGATTTCAGGAAACTCGTAGTTTTTTGGAAGCTTGGCAACCCCTTTCCATGAAAGTGATATGCGCCAGTATCTGCCTAGGGCTACATGGATAGGAAACAAACCAAAGAGATAGAACTTGGAACTACTTTATTGTGTCAAGTTTCAAAGAGCTAGCACAAACTGTGTTTGATTTAGAGTTCCAACTACATGTATCCATATAGGAGAAAACAGAGTGAAACCTAAAAATTAAAACTGTTACTGCCAACGAACGGTTTAACCTAGAAGAACGAAATTTTGTGAGCCAAGTGGCATTGGGGTACTTATAATTACCTGAAAGTGTCATCAAGATTGGGTGAAAAAATGTGTGCTGAGATTACAGGAAACTCGTAGTTTTTTTGGAAGCTTGGCAACCCCTTTCCATGAAAGTGATTTGCGCCAGTCTTTGCTTAGGGCTACATCAATAGGAAACAAACCATAGAGATAGAACTTGGAACTACTTTATTGTGTCAAGTTTCAAAGAGCTAGCACAAACCGTGTTTGATTTAGAGTTCCAACTACATGTATGCATATAGGAGAAAACCGAGTGAAACCTAAAAATTTAAACTGTTACTGCCAACGAACGGTTTAACCTAGAAGAACGAAATTCCGTGAGCCAAGTGGGTTTGGGGTACTGATCATTACCTGAAAGTGTATTCCATATTGGGTGACAAAAATGTGTGCTGAGATTTCAGGAAACTCGTATTTTTTTTGAAGCTTGGCAACCCCTTTCCATGAAAGTGATTTGCGCCAGTCTTTGCTTAGGGCTACATCAATAGGACACAAACCATAGAGATAGAACTTGGAACTACTTTATTGTGTCAAGTTTCAAAGAGGTAGCAAAAACCGTGTTTGATTTAGAGTTCCAACTACATGTATCCATATAGGAGAAAACAGACTGAAGCCTAAAAATTAAAACTGTTACTGCCAACGAACGGTTTAACCTAGAAGAATGAAATTTGGTGAGCCAAGTGGGATTGGGGTCCTGATCATTACCTGAAAGTGTCATCAAGATTCTGGGAAAAAATGTGTGCTGAGATTTCAGGAAACTCGTAGTTTTTTGGAAGCTTGGCAACCCCTTTCCATGAAAGTGATTTGCGCCAGTCTCTGCTTAGGTCTACATCAATAGAAAACAAACCATAGAGATAGAACTTGGAACTACTTTATTGTGTGAAGTTTCAAAGAGCTAGCACAAACCATGTTTGATTTAGAGTTCCAACTACATGTATCCTTATAAGAGAAAACAGAGTGAAGCCTAAAAATTAAAACTGTTACTGCCAACGAACGGTGTAACCTAGAAGAACAAAATTTGGTGAGCCAAGTTGGATTGGGGTACTGATCATTACCTGAAAGTGTCATCAAGATAGGGTGAAAAAATGTGTGCTGAGATTTCAGGAAACTCGAAGTTTTTTGGAAGTTTGGCAACCCCTTTCCATGAAAGTGATTTGCGCCAGTCTTTGCTTAGGGCTACATCAATAGGAAACAAACCATAGAGATAGAACTTGGAACTACTTTATTGTGTCAAGTTTCAAAGAGCTAGCACAAACCGTGTTTGATTTAGAGTTCCAACTACATGTATCCATATAGGAGAAAACAGAGTGAAACCTAAAAATTAAAACAGTTACTGCCAACGAACGGTTTAACCTAGAAGAAAGAAATTTGGTGAGCCAAGTGGCATTGGGGTACTGATCATTACCTGTAAGTGCCATCAAGATTGGGTGAAAAAATGTTTGCTGAGATTTCAGGAAACTCGTAGTTTTTTGGAAGCTTGGCAACCCCTTTCCATGAATGTGATATGCGCCAGTATCTGCCTAGGGCTACATGAATAGGAAACATACCATAGAGATAGAACTTGGAATTACTTTATTGTGTCAAGTTTCAAAGAGCTAGCACAAACTGTGTTTGATTTAGAGTTCCAACTACATGTATCCATATAGGAGAAAACAGAGTGAAACCTAAAAATTAAAACTGTTACTGCCAACGAACGGTTTAACCTAGAAGAACGAAATTTTGTGAGCCAAGTGGCATTGGGGTACTGATAATTACCTGAAAGTGTCATCAAGATTGGGTGAAAAAATGTGCGCTTAGATTTCAGGAAACTCGTATTTTTTTTGAAGCTTGGCAACCCCTTTCCATGAAAGTGATTTGCGCCAGTCTCTGCTTAGGGCTACATCAATAGGACACAAACCATAGAGATAGAACTTGGAACTACTTTATTGTGTCAAGTTTCAAAGAGCTAGCAAAAACCGTGTTTGATTTAGAGTTCCAACTACATGTATCCATATAGGAGAAAACAGACTGAAGCCTAAAAATTAAAACTGTTACTGCCAACGAACGGTGTAACCTAGAAGAACAAAATTTGGTGAGCCAAGTTGGATTGGGGTACTGATCATTACCTGAAAGTGTCATCAAGATAGGGTGAAAAAATGTGTGCTGAGATTTCAGGAAACTCGAAGTTTTTTGGAAGTTTGGCAACCCCTTTCCATGAAAGTGATTTGCGCCAGTCTTTGCTTAGGGCTACATCAATAGGAAACAAACCATAGAGATAGAACTTGGAACTACTTTATTGTGTCAAGTTTCAAAGAGCTAGCACAAACCGTGTTTGATTTAGAGTTCCAACTACATGTATCCATATAGGAGAAAACAGAGTGAAACCTAAAAATTAAAACAGTTACTGCCAACGAACGGTTTAACCTAGAAGAAAGAAATTTGGTGAGCCAAGTGGCATTGGGGTACTGATCATTTCCTGTAAGTGCCATCAAGATTGGGTGAAAAAATGTTTGCTGAGATTTCAGGAAACTCGTAGTTTTTTGGAAGCTTGGCAACCCCTTTCCATGAAAGTGATATGCGCCAGTATCTGCCTAGGGCTACATGAATAGGAAACATACCATAGAGATAGAACTTGGAACTACTTTATTGTGTCAAGTTTCAAAGAGCTAGCACAAACTGTGTTTGATTTAGAGTTCCAACTACATGTATCCATATAGGAGAAAACAGAGTGAAACCTAAAAATTAAAACTGTTACTGCCAACGAACGGTTTAACCTAGAAGAACGAAATTTTGTGAGCCAAGTGGCATTGGGGTACTGATAATTACCTGAAAGTGTCATCAAGATTGGGTGAAAAAATGTGTGCTGAGATTTCAGGAAACTCGTAGATTTTTTGGAATCTTGGCAACCCCTTTTCATGAAAGTGATTTGCGCCAGTCTCTCCTTAGGGCTACATCAATAGGAAACAAACCTTAGAGATAGAACTTGGAACTACTTTATTGTGTCAAGTTTCAAAGATCTAGCTCAAACCGTGTTTGATTTAGATTTCCAAGTATATGTATCCTTATAGGAGAAAACAGAGTGAAACCTAAAAATTAAAACTGTTACTGCCAACTAACGGTTTAACTTAGAAGAACGAAATTTGTTGAGCCAACAGGGATTGGGGTACTGATCATTACCTGAAAGTGTCATCAAGATTGGGTGAAAAAATGTGTGCTGAGATTTCAGGAAGCTTCTAGTTTTTTGGAAGCTTGGCAACCCCTTTCCATGAAAGTGATTTGCGCCAGTCTCTGCTTAGGGCTACATCAATAGGAAACAAACCTTAGAGATAGAACTTGGAACTACTTTATTGTGTCAAGTTTCAAAGAGCTAGCACAAACCGCGTTTGATTTAGAGTTCCAACTACAAGTATCCTTATAGGAGAAAAGAGAGTGACGCCTAAAAATTAAAACTGTTACTGCCAACGAATGGTTTAACCTAGAAGAACGAAATTAGGTGAGCCAAGTGGGATTGGGGTACTGATCTTACCTGAAAGTGTCATCAAGATAGGGTGAAAAAATATGTGCTGAGATTTCAGGAAACTCGAAGTTTTTTGGAAGTTTGGCAACCCCTTTCCATGAAAGTGAATTGCGTCAGTCTTTGCTTAGGGCTACATCAATAGGAAACAAACCAGAGAGATAGAACTTGGAACTACTTTATTGTGTCAAGTTTCAAAGAGCTAGCACAAACCGTGTTTGATTTAGAGTTCCAACTACATGTATCCATATAGGAGAAAACAGAGTGAAACCTAAAAATTAAAACTGTTACTGCCAACGAACGGTTTAACCTAGAAGAACGAAATTTTGTGAGCCAAGTGGCATTGGGGTACTTATAATTACCTGAAAGTGTCATCAAGATTGGGTGAAAAAATGTGTGCTGAGATTACAGGAAACTCGTAGTTTTTTTGGAAGCTTGGCAACCCCTTTTCATGAAAGTGATTTGCGCCAGTCTCTCCTTAGGGCTACATCAATAGGAAACAAACCTTAGAGATAGAACTTGGAACTACTTTATTGTGTCAAGTTTCAAAGATCTAGCTCAAACCGTGTTTGATTTAGATTTCCAAGTATATGTATCCTTATAGGAGAAAACAGAGTGAAACCTAAAAATTAAAACTGTTACTGCCAACTAACGGTTTAACTTAGAAGAACGAAATTTGTTGAGCCAACAGGGATTGGGGTACTGATCATTACCTGAAAGTGTCATCAAGATTGGGTGAAAAAATGTGTGCTGAGATTTCAGGAAGCTTCTAGTTTTTTGGAAGCTTGGCAACCCCTTTCCATGAAAGTGATTTGCGCCAGTCTCTGCTTAGGGCTACATCAATAGGAAACAAACCTTAGAGATAGAACTTGGAACTACTTTATTGTGTCCAGTTTCAAAGAGCTAGCACAAACCGCGTTTGATTTAGAGTTCCAACTACAAGTATCCTTATAGGAGAAAAGAGAGTGACGCCTAAAAATTAAAACTGTTACTGCCAACGAATGGTTTAACCTAGAAGAACGAAATTAGGTGAGCCAAGTGGGATTGGGGTACTGATCTTACCTGAAAGTGTCATCAAGATAGGGTGAAAAAATATGTGCTGAGATTTCAGGAAACTCGAAGTTTTTTGGAAGTTTGGCAACCCCTTTCCATGAAAGTGAATTGCGTCAGTCTTTGCTTAGGGCTACATCAATAGGAAACAAACCAGAGAGATAGAACTTGGAACTACTTTATTGTGTCAAGTTTCAAAGAGCTAGCACAAACCGTGTTTGATTTAGAGTTCCAACTACATGTATCCATATAGGAGAAAACAGAGTGAAACCTAAAAATTAAAACTGTTACTGCCAACGAACGGTTTAACCTAGAAGAACGAAATTTGGTGAGCCAAGTGGCATTGGGGTACTGATCATTACCTGTAAGTGCCATTAAGATTGGGTGAAAAAATGTTTGCCGAGATTTCAGGAAACTCGTAGTTTTTTGGAAGCTTGGCAACCCCTTTCCATGAAAGTGATATGCGCCAGTATCTGCCTAGGGCTACATGAATAGGAAACAAACCAAAGAGATAGAACTTGGAACTACTTTATTGTGTCAAGTTTCAAAGAGCTAGCACAAACTGTGTTTGATTTAGAGTTCCAACTACATGTATCCATATAGGAGAAAACAGAGTGAAACCTAAAAATTAAAACTGTTACTGCCAACGAACGGTTTAACCTAGAAGAACGAAATTTTGTGAGCCAAGTGGCATTGGGGTACTTATAATTACCTGAAAGTGTCATCAAGATTGGGTGAAAAAATGTGTGCTGAGATTACAGGAAACTCGTAGTTTTTTTGGAAGCTTGGCAACCCCTTTTCATGAAAGTGATTTGCGCCAGTCTCTACTTAGGGCTACATCAATAGGAAACAAACCTTAGAGATAGAACTTGGAACTACTTTATTCTGTCAAGTTTCAAAGATCTAGCACAAACCGTGTTTGATTTAGATTTCCAAGTATATGTATCCTTATAGGAGAAAACAGAGTGAAACCTAAAAATTAAAACGGTTACTGCCACCTAACGGTTTAACTTAGAAGAATGAAATTTGGTGAGCCAACAGGGATTGGAGTACTGATCATTTCCTGAAAGTGTCATCAAGATTGGGTGAAAAAATGTGTGCTGAGATTTCAGGAAGCTCCTAGTTTTTTGGAAGCTTGGCAACCCCTTTCCATAAAAGTGATTTGCGCCAGTCTCTGCTTAGGGCTACATCAATAGGAAACAAACCTTAGAGATAGAACTTGGAACTACTTTATTGTGTCAAGTTTCAAAGAGCTAGCACAAACCACGTTTGATTTAGAGTTCCAACTACATGTATCCTTATAGGAGAAAACAGAGTGAAGCCTAAAAATTAAAACTGTTACTGCCAACGAATGGTTTAACCTAGAAGAACGAAATTAGGTGAGCCAAGTGGGATTGGGGTACTGATCATTACCTGAAAGTGTCATCAAGATAGGGTGAAAAAATATGTGCTGAGATTTCAGGAAACTCGATTTTTTTTGGAAGTTTGGCAACCCCTTTCCATGAAAGTGATTTGCGCCAGTCTTTGCTTAGGGCTACATCAATAGGAAACAAACCATAGAGATAGAACTTGGAACTACTTTATTGTGTCAAGTTTCAAAGAGCTAGCACAAACCGTGTTTGATTTAGAGTTCCAACTACATGTATGCATATAGGAGAAAACCGAGTGAAACCTAAAAATTTAAACTGTTACTGCCAACGAACGGTTTAACCTAGAAGAACGAAATTCCGTGAGCCAAGTGGGTTTGGGGTACTGATCATTACCTGAAAGTGTATTCCATATTGGGTGACAAAAATGTGTGCTGAGATTTCAGGAAACTCGTATTTTTTTTGAAGCTTGGCAACCCCTTTCCATGAAAGTGATTTGCGCCAGTCTTTGCTTAGGGCTACATCAATAGGACACAAACCATAGAGATAGAACTTGGAACTACTTTATTGTGTCAAGTTTCAAAGAGGTAGCAAAAACCGTGTTTGATTTAGAGTTCCAACTACATGTATCCATATAGGAGAAAACAGACTGAAGCCTAAAAATTAAAACTGTTACTGCCAACGAATGGTTTAACCTAGAAGAATGAAATTTGGTGAGCCAAGTGGGATTGGGGTCCTGATCATTACCTGAAAGTGTCATCAAGATTCTGGGAAAAAATGTGTGCTGAGATTTCAGGAAACTCGTAGTTTTTTGGAAGCTTGGCAACCCCTTTCCATGAAAGTGATTTGCGCCAGTCTCTGCTTAGGTCTACATCAATAGGAAACAAACCATAGAGATAGAACTTGGAACTACTTTATTGTGTCAAGTTTCAAAGAGCTAGCACAAACCATGTTTGATTTAGAGTTCCAACTACATGTATCCTTATAAGAGAAAACAGAGTGAAGCCTAAAAATTAAAACTGTTACTGCCAACGAACGGTGTAACCTAGAAGAACAAAATTTGGTGAGCCACGTTGGATTGGGGTACTGATCATTACCTGAAAGTGTCATCAAGATAGGGTGAAAAAATGTGTGCTGAGATTTCAGGAAACTCGAAGTTTTTTGGAAGTTTGGCAACCCCTTTCCATGAAAGTGATTTGCGCCAGTCTTTGCTTAGGGCTACATCAATAGGAAACAAACCATAGAGATAGAACTTGGAACTACTTTATTGTGTCAAGTTTCAAAGAGCTAGCACAAACCGTGTTTGATTTAGAGTTCCAACTACATGTATCCATATAGGAGAAAACAGAGTGAAACCTAAAAATTAAAACAGTTACTGCCAACGAACGGTTTAACCTAGAAGAAAGAAATTTGGTGAGCCAAGTGGCATTGGTGTACTGATCATTACCTGTAAGTGCCATCAAGATTGGGTGAAAAAATGTTTGCTGAGATTTCAGGAAACTCGTAGTTTTTTGGAAGCTTGGCAACCCCTTTCCATGAAAGTGATATGCGCCAGTATCTGCCTAGGGCTACATGAATAGGAAACATACCATAGAGATAGAACTTGGAACTACTTTATTGTGTCAAGTTTCAAAGAGATAGCACAAACCGTGTTTGATTTAGAGTTCCAACTACATGTATCCATATAGGAGAAAACCGAGTGAAACCTAAAAATTTAAACTGTTACTGCCAACGAACGGTTTAACCTAGAAGAACGAAATTCCGTGAGCCAAGTGGGTTTGGGGTACTGATCATTACCTGAAAGTGTATTCCATATTGGGTGACAAAAATGTGTGCTGAGATTTCAGGAAACTCGTATTTTTTTTGAAGCTTGGCAACCCCTTTCCATGAAAGTGATTTGCGCCAGTCTTTGCTTAGGGCTACATCAATAGGACACAAACCATAGAGATAGAACTTGGAACTACTTTATTGTGTCAAGTTTCAAAGAGGTAGCAAAAACCGTGTTTGATTTAGAGTTCCAACTACATGTATCCATATAGGAGAAAACAGACTGAAGCCTAAAAATTAAAACTGTTACTGCCAACGAACGGTTTAACCTAGAAGAAAGAAATTTGGTGAGCCAAGTGGGATTGGGGTCCTGATCATTACCTGAAAGTGTCATCAAGATTCTGGGAAAAAATGTGTGCTGAGATTTCAGGAAACTCGTAGTTTTTTGGAAGCTTGGCAACCCCTTTCCATGAAAGTGATTTGCGCCAGTCTCTGCTTAGGTCTACATCAATAGGAAACAAACCATAGAGATAGAACTTGGAACTACTTTATTGTGTCAAGTTTCAAAGAGCTAGCACAAACCATGTTTGATTTAGAGTTCCAACTACATGTATCCTTATAAGAGAAAACAGAGTGAAGCCTAAAAATTAAAACTGTTACTGCCAACGAACGGTGTAACCTAGAAGAACAAAATTTGGTGAGCCAAGTTGGATTGGGGTACTGATCATTACCTGAAAGTGTCATCAAGATAGGGTGAAAAAATGTGTGCTGAGATTTCAGGAAACTTGAAGTTTTTTGGAAGTTTGGCAACCCCTTTCCATGAAAGTGATTTGCGCCAGTCTTTGCTTAGGGCTACATCAATAGGAAACAAACCATAGAGATAGAACTTGGAACTACTTTATTGTGTCAAGTTTCAAAGAGCTAGCACAAACCGTGTTTGATTTAGAGTCCCAACTACATGTATCCATATAGGAGAAAACAGAGTGAAACCTAAAAATTAAAACAGTTACTGCCAACGAACGGTTTAACCTAGAAGAAAGAAATTTGGTGAGCCAAGTGGCATTGGGGTACTGATCATTACCTGTAAGTGCCATCAAGATTGGGTGAAAAATGTTTGCTGAGATTTCAGGAAACTAGTAGTTTTTTGGAAGCTTGGCAACCCCTTTCCATGAAAGTGATATGCGCCAGTATCTGCCTAGGGCTACATGAATAGGAAACATACCATAGAGATAGAACTTGGAACTACTTTATTGTGTCAAGTTTCAAAGAGCTAGCACAAACTGTGTTTGATTTAGAGTTCCAACTACATGTATCCATATAGGAGAAAACAGAGTGAAACCTAAAAATTAAAACTGTTACTGCCAACGAACGGTTTAACCTAGAAGAACGAAATTTTGTGAGCCAAGTGGCATTGGGGTACTGATCATTACCTGAAAGTGTCATCAAGATTGGGTGACAAAAATGTGTGCTGAGATTTCAGGAAACTCGTAGATTTTTTGGAATCTTGGCAACCCCTTTTCATGAAAGTGATTTGCGCCAGTCTCTCCTTAGGGCTACATCAATAGGAAACAAACCTTAGAGATAGAACTTGGAACTACTTTATTGTGTCAAGTTTCAAAGATCTAGCTCAAACCGTGTTTGATTTAGATTTCCAAGTATATGTATCCTTATAGGAGAAAACAGAGTGAAACCTAAAAATTAAAACTGTTACTGCCAACTAACGGTTTAACTTAGAAGAACGAAATTTGTTGAGCCAACAGGGATTGGGGTATTGATCATTACCTGAAAGTGTCATCAAGATTGGGTGAAAAAATGTGTGCTGAGATTTCAGGAAGCTTCTAGTTTTTTGGAAGCTTGGCAACCCCTCTCCATGAAAGTGATTTGCGCCAGTCTCTGCTTAGGGCTACATCAATAGGAAACAAACCTTAGAGATAGAACTTGGAACTACTTTATTGTGTCAAGTTTCAAAGAGCTAGCACAAACCACGTTTGATTTAGAGTTCCAACTACATGTATCCTTATAGGAGAAAACAGAGTGAAGCCTAAAAATTAAAACTGTTACTGCCAACGAATGGTTTAACCTAGAAGAACGAAATTAGGTGAGCCAAGTGGGATTGGGGTACTGATCATTACCTGAAAGTGTCATCAAGATAGGGTGAAAAAATATGTGCTGAGATTTCAGGAAACTCGATTTTTTTTGGAAGTTTGGCAACCCCTTTCCATGAAAGTGATTTGCGCCAGTCTTTGCTTAGGGCTACATCAATAGGAAACAAACCATAGAGATAGAACTTGGAACTACTTTATTGTGTCAAGTTTCAAAGAGCTAGCACAAACCGTGTTTGATTTAGAGTTCCAACTACATGTATGCATATAGGAGAAAACCGAGTGAAACCTAAAAATTAAAACTGTTACTGCCAACGAATGGTTTAACCTAGAAGAACGAAATTTGGTGAGCCAAGTGAAATTGGGGTACTTATCATTACCTGTAAGTGCCATCAAGATTGGGTAAAAAAATGTGTGCTGAGATTTCAGGAAACTCGTAGTTTTTTGGAAGCTTGGCAACCCCTTTCCATGAAAGTGATTTGCGCCAGTCTTTGCTTAGGGCTACATCAATAGGAAACAAACCATAGAGATAGAACTTGGAACTACTTTATTGTGTCAAATTTCAAAGAGCTAGCAAAAACCGTGTTTGATTTAGAGTTCCAACTACATGTATCCATATAGGAGAAAACCGAGTGAAATCTAAAAATTAAAACTGTTACTGCCAACGAACGGTTTAAGCTTGAAGAACGAAATTTGGTGAGCCAAGTGGGATTGGGGTACTGATCATTACCTGACAGTGTCATCAAGATTGGGTGAAAAAATGTGTGCTGAGATTTCAGGAAACTCGTAGATTTTTGGAAGCTTGGCAACCCCTTTCCATGAAAGTGATTTGCGCTGGTCTCTGCTTATGGCTACATCAATAGGAAACAAACCATAGAGATAGAACTTGGAACTACTTTATTGTGTCAAGTTTCAAAGAGCTAGCACGAACCGTGTTTGATTTAGAGTTCCAACAACATGTATCCTTATAGGAGAAAACACAGTGAAGCCTAAAAATTAAAACTGTTACTGCCAACGAACGGTTTAACCTAGAAGAACGAAATTAGGTGAGCCAAGTGGGATTGGGGTACTGATCATTACCTGAAAGTGTCATCAAGATAGGGTGAAAAAATATGTGCTGAGATTTCAGGAAACTCGAAGTTTTTTGGAAGTTTGGCAACCCCTTTCCATGAAAGGGATTTGCGCCAGTCTTTGCTTAAGGCTACATCAATAGGAAACGAACCATAGAGATAGAACTTGGAACACTTTATTGTGTCAAGTTTCAAAGAGCTAGCACAAACCGTGTTTGATTTAGAGTTCCAACTACATGTATGCATATAGGAGAAAAGAGAGTGAAACCTAAAAATTAAAACTGTTACTGCCAACGAACAGTTTAACCTAGAAGAACGAAATTTTTTTGAGCAAAGTGGGATTGGGGTACTGATCATTACCTGAAAGTGTAATCAAGATTGGGTGAAAAAATGTGTGCTGAGATTTCAGGAAACTCGTAGTTTTTTTGGAAGCTTGGCAAACCCTTTTCATGAAAGTGATTTGCGCCAGTCTCTCTTTAGGGCTACATCAATAGGAAACAAACCATAGAGATAGAACTTGGCACTACTTTATTGTGTCAAGTTTCAAAAATCTAGCACAAATCGTGTTTGATTTAGATTTCCAAGTATGTGTATCCTTATAGGAGAAAACACAGTGAAGCCTAAAAATTAAAACTGTTACTGCCAACGAACGGTTTAACCTAGAAGAACGAAATTTGGTGAGCCAAGTGGGATTGGGGTACTGATCATTACCTGAACGTGTCATCAAGATTGGGTGAAAAAATGTGTGCTGAGATTTCAGGAAACTCGTAGTTTTTTGGAAGCTTGGCAACCCCTTTCCATGAAAGTGATATGCGCCAGTCTCTGCTTAGGGCTACATCAATAGGAATCAAACCAAAGAGATAGAACTTGGAACTACTTTATTGTGTCAAGTTTCAAAGAGCTAGCAAAAACCGTGTTTGATATAGAGTTCCAACTACATGTATCCATATAGGAGAAAACAGAGTGAAGCCTAAAAATTAAAACTGTTACTGCCAACAAACGGTTTAACCTAGAAGAACGAAATTTGGTGAGCCAAGTGGGTTAGGGTCCTGATCATTACCTGAAAGTGTCATCAAGATTCTGGGAAAAAATGTGTGCTGAGATTGCAGGAAACTCGTAGTTTTTTGGAAGCTTGGCAACCCCTTTCCATTAAAGTGATTTGCGCCAGTCTCTGTTTAGGGCTACATCAATAGGAAACAAACCATAGAGATAGAACTTGGAACTAATTTATTGTGTCAAGTTTCAAAGAGCTAGCACAAACCGTGTTTGATTTAGAGTTCCAACTACATGTATCCATATAGGAGAAAACAGAGTGAAAACTAAAAATTAAAACTGCTACTGCCAAGGAACGGTTTAATATAGAAGAACGAAATTCGGTGAGCCAAGTGGGATTGGGGTACTGATCATTAACTGTAAGTGTCATCAAGATTAGGTGAAAAAATGTGTGCTTAGATTTCAGGAAACTCGTAGGTTTTGGAAGCTTGGCAACCCCTTTCAATGAAAGTGATTTACGCCGGTCTCTGCTTAGGGCTACATCAATAGGAAACAAGCCATAGAGATACAATTAGAACTACTTTATTGTGTCAAGTTTCAAAGAGCTAGCACAAACCGTGTTTGATTTAGACATCCAACTACATGTATCCATATGGGAGAAAACAGAGTGAAACCTAAAAATTAAAACTGTTACTGCCAACGAACGGTTTAACCTAGAAGAACAAAATTTTGTGAGCCAAGTGGCATTGGGGTACTGATAATTACCTGAAAGTGTCATCAAGATTGGGTGAAAAAATGTGTGCTGAGATTTCAGGAAACACGTAGTATTTTTGGAAGATTGGCAACCCCTTTTTATGAAAGTGATTTGCGCCAGTCTCTCCTTAGGGCTACAGCAATAGGAAACAAACCTTAGAGATAGAACTTGGAACTACTTTATTGTGTCAAGTTTCAAAGATCTAGCACAAACCGTTTTTGATTTAGATTTCCAAGTATATGTATCCTTATAGGAGAAAACAGAGTGAACCTAAAAATTAAAACTGTTAAGGCAACCAACAGTTTAACTTAAAGAAAGAAATTTGGTGAGCCAAGTGGCATTGGGGTACTGATCATTACCTGTAAGTGCCATCAAGATTGGGTAAAAAAAATGTGTGCTGAGATTTCAGGAAACTCATAGTTATTTTGGAAGCTTGGCAACCACTTTTCATGAAAGTGATTTGCGCCAGTCTCTCCTTAGGGCTACATCAATAGGACACAAACCATAGAGATAGAACTTGGAACTACTTTATTGTGTCAAGTTTCAAAGAGCTAGCAAAAACCGTGTTTGATTTAGAGTTCCAACTACATGTATCCATAAAGGAGAAAACAGACTGAAGCCTAAAAATTAAAACTGTTACTGCCAACGAACGGTTTAACCTAGAAGAACGAAACTTGGTGAGCCAAGAGAGATCGGGGTCCTGATCATTACCTGAAAGTGTCATCAAGATTCTGGGAAAAAATGTGTGCTGAGATTTCAGGAAACTCGTTGTTATTTTGGAAGCTTGGCAACCCCTTTTCATGAAAGTGATTTGCGCCAGTCTCTCCTTAGGGCTACATCAATAGGACACAAACCATAGAGATAGAACTTGGAACTACTTTATTGTGTCAAGTTTCAAAGAGCTAGCAAAAACCGTGTTTGATTTAGAGTTCCAACTTCATGTATGCATATAGGAGAAAACAGAGTGAAACCTAAAAATTTAAACTGTTACTGCCAACGAACGGTTTAATCTAGAAGAACGAAATTTGGTGAGCCAAGTGGGATTGGGGTACTGATCATTACCTGAAAGTGTCATCAAGATTGGGTGAAAAAAATGTGTGCTGAGATTTCAGGAAACTCGTAGTTTTTTTGAAGCTTGGCAACACTTTTCCATGAAAGTGATTTGCGCCAGTCTTTGCTTAGGGCTACATCAATAGGAAACAAACCATAGAGATAGAACTTGGAACTACTTTATTGTGTCAAGTTTCAAAGAGCTTGCACAAACCGTGTTTGATTTAGAGTTCCAACTACATGTATCCTTATAGGAGAAAACAGAGTGAAGCCTAAAAATTAAAACTGTTACTGTCAATGAACGGTTTAAACTAGAAGAACGAAATTAGGTGAGCCAAGTGGGATTGGGGTCCTGATCATTACCTGAAAGTGTCATCAAGATTGGGTGAAAAAATGTGTGCTGAGATTTCAGGAAACTCGTAGTTTTTTGGAAGCTTGGCAACCCCTTTCCATGAAAGTGATTTGCGCTTGTCTCTGCTTAGGGATACATCAATAGGAAACACACCATAGAGATAGAACTTGGAACTACTTTATTGTGTCAAGTTTTAAAGAGCTAGCACAAACCGTGTTTGATTTGGAGTTCCAACTACATGTATCCATATAAGAGAAAACAGAGTGAAACCTAAAAATTTAAACAGCTACAGCCAACGAACGGTTTAACCTAGAAGAACGAAATTTGGTGAGCCAAGTGGCATTGGGGTACTGATCATTACCTGTAAGTGTCATCAATATTAGGTGAAAAAATGTGTGCTTAGATTTCAGGAAACTCGTAGTTTTTTGGAAGATTGGCAACCCCTTTCAATGAAAGTGATTTGCGCCGGTCTCTGATTAGTGCTACATCAATAGGAAACAAGTCATAGAGATACAAATTAGAACTACTTTATTGTGTCAAGTTTCAAAGAGCTAGCACAAACTGTGTTTGATTTAGAGTTCCAACTACATGTATCCATATAGGAGAAAACCGAGTGAAACCTAAAAATTAAAACAGTTACTGCCAACGAACGGTTTAACCTAGAAGAACGAAATTTGGTGAGCCAAGTGGGATTGGAGTACTGATCTTTACCTGAAAGTGTCATCAAGATCGGGTGAAAAATTGTGTGCTGAGATTTCTGGAAGCTCGTAGTTTTTTGGACTCTTGGCAACCCCTTTCCATGAAAGTGATTTGCGCCAATCTCTGCTTAGGGCTACATCAATAGGAAACAAACCATCGAGATAGAACTTGGAACTACTTTATTGTGTCAAGTTTCAAAGAGCTAGCACAAACCGTCTTTGATTTAGAGTTCCAACTACATGTATCCATATAGGAGAAAACCGAGTGAAACCTAAAAATTAAAACTGTTACTGCCAACGAAAGGTTTAACCTAGAAGAACGAAATTTGGTGAGCCAAGTGACATTGGTGTACTTATCATGACCTGTAGTTGTCATCAAGATTGGGTGAAAAAATGTGTGCTGAGATTTCAGGAAACTCGTACTTTTTTGGAAGCTTGGCAAAACCTTTCCATGAAAGTGATATGCGCTGGTCTCTGCTTATGGCTACATCAATAGGAAACATACCATAGAGATAGAACTTTGAACTACTTATTTGTGTCAAGTTTCAAAGAGCTAGCACAAACCAAGTTTGATTTAGAGTTCCAACTACATGTATCCATATAGGAGAAAACAGAGTGAAACCTAAAAATTAACTCTGTTACTGCCAAGGAACGGTTTAACTTAGAAGAACGAAATTTGGTGAGCCAAGTGGGATTGGGGTACTGATCTGTACCTGAAAGTGTCATCAAGTTTGGGTGAAAAAATGTGTGCTGAGATTTTAGGAAACTCGTAGTTTTTTGGACTCTTGGCAACCCCTTTCCATGAAAGTGATTTGCGCCGGTCTCTGCTTAGGGGTACATCAATAGGAAACAAAATATAGAGATAGAACTTTGAACTACTTTACTCTGTCCAGTTTCAAAGAGCTTGCACAAACCGTGTTTGATTTAGAGTTCCAACTACATGTATCCATATAGGAGAAAACCGAGTGAAACCTAAAATTAAAAGTGTTACTGCCAACGAACGGTTTAACCTAGAAGAACGAAATTTGGTGAGCCAAGTGACATTAGTGTTCTGATCATGACCTGTAAGTGTCATCAAGATTGGGAGAAAAAATGTGTGCTGAGATTTCAGGAAACTCGTAGTTTTTTGGAAGCTTGGCAACCCATTTCCATGAAAGTGATTTGCGCCAGTCTCTTCTTAGTGCTACATCAATAGGAAACAAACCATAGAGATAGAACTTGGAACTACTTTACTGTGTCAAGTTTCAAAGAGCTAGCACAAACCGTGTTTGATTTAGAGTTCCAACTACATGTATCCATATAGGAGAAAACAGAGTGAAACCTAAAAATTAAAACTGTTACTGCCAACAAACAGTTTAATCTAGAAGAACGAAATTTGGTGAGCCAAGTGAGATTGGGGTACTTATCATTACCTGACAGTGTCATCAAGATTGGGTGAAAAAATGTGTGCTGAGATTTCAGGAAACTCGTAGTTTTTTGGAAGCTTGGCAACCCATTTCCATGAAAGTGATTTGCGCCAGTCTCTTCTTAGTGCTACATCAATAGGAAACAAACCATAGAGATAGAACTTGGAACTACTTTACTGTGTCAAGTTTCAAAGAGCTAGCACAAACCGTGTTTGATTTAGAGTTCCAACTACATGTATCCATATAGGAGAAAACAGAGTGAAACCTAAAAATTAAAACTGTTACTGCCAACAAACAGTTTAATCTAGAAGAACGAAATTTGGTGAGCCAAGTGAGATTGGGGTACTTATCATTACCTGAAAGTGTCATCAAGATTGGGTGAAAAAATGTGTGCTGAGATTTCAGGAAACTCGTAGTTTTTTGGAAGCTTGGCAACCCCTTTCCATGAAAGTGATTTGCGCCGGTCTCTGCTTAGGTCTACATCAATAGGAAACAAACCATAGAGATAGAACTTGGAACTACTTTATTGTGTCAAGTTTCAAAGAGCTAGCACAATCCGTGTTTGGTTTAGAGTTCCAACTACATGTATCCATATAGGAGAAAACAGAGTGAAACCTAAAAATTAAAACTGTTACTGCCAAGGACCGGTTTAACCTAGAAGAACGAAATTTGGTGAGCCAAGAGGGATTGGGGTATTGATCATTATGTGAAAGTGTCATGAAGATTGTGTGAAAAAATGTGTGCTGAGATTTCAGGAAACTCGTAGTATTTTGGAAGATTGGCAACCCATTTCCATGAAAGTGATTCGCGCCAGTCTCTGCTTAGG
>NW_027673055.1:0-28000 GCF_964194105.1 Spermophilus citellus
GTATACTGGGAAGAAATTAGGATGATGAGCAGTGCTAATTTAACTACAGACACTGTTACCATACTATCAACATTATTGTTACATCTTACATAAGAAAATCTGGTTGACATAGGCAGATGTTAAGCTTTGCAACTGAACAGAGGAGTATTAATGGAATATGTGGAGATACATAAACTGTTAGAAATTTGGGTACAGAATTAGGGGTCATCTGTAAAAAGGTAAGAGTTTAAACACTGAAAGTGGTTACATCTGTTTTAGGAGTGATATTTAGTGAAAGGAGGAAACAAAGTTGGAGCCTCTGTATATCATAAGCTAACAAAAGAAGCCATATAAGAAATATCAGAGAGGAAAGGGATGTTCTAGAAGAGAACATTTCAAAAAGGAAAAAACTTCAGTGAAGTTATTTGCCTAGAAATACAAACAGCCAAGGATTATGCTATGAATTTAATGACTGAAAAGTCACTGTTCTCCTCAGAAAGAAGTGTTGGTACTATAAGAACAGAAACTAAATTCAGTTAAAGCAGGAGTTAGTCTATTCTTTTTAATTTTTTATACCTTCATTTTATATATAAATTTTTTATGCAGTGCTGAGGATTGAACCCAGAGCCTCACAGGTGCTAGGCAAGCACTGAGCTATATCCCCAGCCCAGTCTCTTCTTGCTTATTCTCTTATGAAGTATACTGAAGTTTACCTTGCAGGATGTGTGTGTGTAAGTTAAAAGAAACAAATAGTTATTTTTATGAATATAAAATGAAATTTTATGGTACAATATGACATTTTGTGGTACAGAGAAGCAATCAATGGTGAGAAAAAGACTGAAGATTCTGTGTTCACATGGGAATAAATCTAAAACACAAATTACAGAAAACACAAGCACAAGGTGAAACAAAGCCATTTATAAATGATCACTGGGTGTTATTTTTTTTTGGAATGGCAACAACAACAACAAAAATAGGCAATAAAGCACCTAGAAAAGATAAAGATGTCAATCAGCTTAACGTATTTTTCAGGGCTGGAGGTGTAGCTCAGTAGTAGAGTGCTTGTGCTTGCCTGGCCTGAGTGAGGTCCTAGGTTCAATTCCTAGCGCGCCTGCACACACACGCACACACACACACACACACACACACACACAAATTGAAGATAGAAATTATCTGAAATAATCTGAATATGTTCCATTAAAGAAACAAATTTGTTTGTTCCTATGAAACAAAAGAGAAAGACAGCAAAATTATAATTACCCATAATGACTAGTCTGGGGGAAAAAATCTGAGGACAAAAACATGCTAACAGAAATCAAGAACAGGCAATTTGGTGAACAGAATCACTTGAGTGGTGAACCAACCACTCAGATGTATGTTGTAAACACAGCAAATTGTTGAGAGCCACAGCCCAAGGGGCCCCAGCAAACTTTCAGACTGCCAGCTGATGATTGGCTCACAGCGGCCCCAGCAACTTCTAGCTCATTGGCTCCTCTGCAGTGATGCTCATTGCGCTGTTTCCCTGCCCTTTCAGACTACAGAGCTGCTCATTGGGGGACTTTTTTTTGGCTCTGCCCACGTGACCCAGCCAATCGGCCTCAAGAGCAGGAGGATTGGGGGAGGTGGAGAGGCTTGTGGTTTGGGGAGAGGCTTGTGGTTTGGGGAGAGGCTTGTGAGAAGCCGGTGGTGGCAGTTGGGCTCTGAGGGTTTTTCTTGAGGAGCTGTTTTGTTTGACGTGTGTGGTTCTAAAAATAAAGTTAGTTTCTTTTGACAAGTGGCTCCTGATTGTGCCCAGCCAGACTATGGCAGCAAATAATAGTTATTAAAGTCTTTTAGTCATATACTTTATGAATTATACCATTCATTTCCTGATGCATAATGGTAAGTTTTTCAGGTTAAAGGAGGGTGAGCAATATCATAGTGTCTTCCCAGCCTCAGTGGCTCACTGAAGACCTCTATGGTTCCAATTGGAAATCATGCGAATGAAGCTTGACCCAAGTGTCTGACAGATGAAAACTGTACTAAAAGATATGGAGTGGAGACTTAAAGAAATTTGTCCAAAGTCACATTAAGGCAGAAAAAAAATGAGGCTTTCTCATTACTAATCCAGTATTCTTTCTATAACTTCCCACTGCTTCAAAAGGAAGCTGAAGCAAACAAACTTCAATCCATGGACTCCTACAGGAAAGATGAGAGCATTCTACCCCTAAACTATCACACTGCAGACCTAAAGGAAATTTTCTTTCAACAACCTAGGGAACTGATTTTTATGAACTGATCTAATATCCACTCAGGTTCAAGTGATTTGACATTTGGCCAAAATTTCCTTTCAATTTCATAAACTAGTTTGCTTTTACGAGGAAGTGAATATTAGCACAATCATTTATTATTTTCAAGTGTTAACAAGTTCATACATGTTTAAAGCCTAAACAAGTTCAGGCTTGAAGGCTGAAACTACATCACAAGTGATACTTTAAAAAAACAAAAAACAAAAGGTGATTCACAATCAGATTAAGCCTTAATTTTTTTTATGGTAAATAACACAAATCTTTCAAAGGTGCATTTTAGTTTTTACAGAAATGCTTCCATTAAGAATGTGAAGAAATGTCAAAAGAACTTCTTACATATGGGGCATATTGTCAATATTTAAAGCCAGTATTTTCATAAAATAAATGTTTTAAATCATAAACTCTATTAATTCAATATATCCTTAAAGATGCAAACTAGGTAAGTATACCCCAGTGATATTTAATTTTATTAGTAAAAGTAACATAACCAGGCATGGTGGTACACGCCTATAATCCCAGCAACTTGGGCAGGAGAAGTATGGGAAGTTTAAGAGCAGCCTTAGCAACTTAAACCAGGCTCTACACAACTTAAGATAAAAAGGGCTGAGTTACAGATTAGTGGTTAAGTGTCTCTGGGTTCAATTCTTGGTACCAAATCAAACCAAAGAATGATTTGTAAATACAAAAATATAAGATTGAGTTAATTAAATGGACCAGCAGAATTATCTGTGCCACAATATTTTACACAATATATTTCTTAACTTTGGATTGAATTTTTCTTCTAATGTTTTCTGAATAAACAGTTGATTTCAACAGTTAACATTTTTAAAGATCAATAATAATAATCAATAATAATAATCATAATCAATTCATTTATGTACAAAATGGTTGTAAGTAAAATATTAAGTATGATGTAATCTTCCCTTGAACAGTAATCTCAGTGTTTCCTTTACTAGACTATGAACTACTGTAAAACAGAGACGATACAGAAATTGCTGAATAAGTGTTTATAGAATTGAACAGATAAAGTTGCTTATAATTAACAGACTATTGTTAGATATGTTAAAATAGACACTATCTATGGATATAGATAGTGGATAGAGGATCTGCTTTCTCCAAGAAAATGAACATAAACATTATCTTCTGTGCTTGCTTGATCTCAATTACCAATTTGTCTTTATAACTCAGCATACTGCTTCTTTAAGTAGTTGCTGTTGTTTGCTGAATATTCAGTAGCCATTTTAAGAAATATCTATGAGAAATGCTAACAAAAAGGCAAAAAATATTTTTGCAATGCACAGAACATTCCTTAGAGTGTCTTTTGAATATGGAAGTCAATCTAGTACAGTTGTTACCAACAGAAGAGCAAAATTCCTCCCTAGATGATTAAGTGAAACAAATTAATTACCTTAAAAATTTTTTGGTAGTCACTTTTATAAGTTTTAGGTATTTTCAAACATTACCTAATTCTTCTTAATACATCAAGATCCATATATAGACATAATAGTCCTTCATTGAGAACTTAACCAAAAGTAAGTTAATTTGAAAAATATATCTACCTAGTTCAAAAAGAGTAAATGTGGAAGGAAGGGTTTAAAAGTCAGGATTATTTCATCTTGTATTTTACTAAAAATGGCATTGAAAATTATTTTTGAACTCACCTGAAGTGTCTTTAATTCAAATTTATTTTAAATTCCAAATCAATATTTTCTTTGTAGTTAAAATGTACTGCTGGCTAACTAGTACTTAAGCAAACCTTCTGTAATTGGAATACTTTCTATTTTTCCCAATGAAGCTTAAAAACTAGAATGTTTCAAAAATTGTAAAGCTCTGGCATTTCAGAATATTTCCCTCTACCTGGGCAGAAGTGGTTGGATGTGAAATGATAGTGAACTATAGGCTTGACCTTCTAATTTAAGAATCCAGGGCCTATTTCTCTGGAAGCACCTGACTAACCTTTCCCCTCTTTGATTTCCTGGTATCTTCTCCAGCAAAGAAAAAGGAACAGAAAAAACAAGACAGATTGGAGGTCAGCAATATGATGGTAAAAATTTAAAATAAGAGTGTACAATCATAGATATAAAAAATTGTGTTCTATATGTGTAATATGAATAGTAAACATTCTGCTGTCATATATAACAAATTAAAATTTAAAAAAAATAAAATTAAAAAAGAAATTAGAAGAAGAGCCCAACCCACACAGCTACAGGAAGATGACAGAATTAGGAAAAAAGCCATCTCATAACAGGACCTAATCTTTATATCTACACACAAAAACTGTCAAACCACTTTTCCAAAAGGAAGAAAGGACCTAACAGAGGATAGTCTTTGGTTTCTTATTATCACATTCTTCTAACTATCTCAATGAAAACTGGTGCTGGATTCCTACAAGTTCTTTATTTTAAGCTTTCCTGATTTACAGGGTGGTGATGTGGAACTTTTCCTTTATAAGTGGAGAAATGAAAGAGTCTTCTGGTTTGTGTAGGCATACCAAGGTCTATAATGGCAACTCTAAAACATTCACTTCAAATGCTATACAATAATACATATAGTGCTTGGAACAGAGTGGCTTTGTGTTTGGAGGTGCATTTGTTGAAAAATACTTGAATATTCTCTCTCGTATATATTCTATACACAGAAAAAGTGCCTTGAACTCAGCAAGATCATTTGAAGATGATTATTTCACAAGCGTATGAAACTAGTATTACCTCTTATGTGTTCCTCTTGGATAGCTGACTTTACAGATGCCTCTGATTCTGACCTCCAAATAAGGCTGACAGATGACAGGCCTTTACTAGATCTATCTAAAATCCCAAGAACATGGCGGCCAATAGTTTCTTCAACAGCTATGGTAGTCTTTACAACTTCTAAGAGGATCTTCAGATGTCTGTTATTAGTTTTCTGGAGTGCAAACCTATACAGATTAAAAAAACACCACATTTATTAAAATATTTAATCTCTTTATAAAACATTTAATCTTAAAATATTTATTTATTAAAATATTTAATCTTTTTATAGGATAAAGCCTTTGCTCACCAAAAACACAATGCAAAATATGCGTTTGGTGAAAAATATCATATAGTTTTGCTCTATTAAAATAACACAATAGCACCTACAATGAAGTGCTTCTTACTCTTATTTTTTTAAAGTGATTTGTTTAGAAAACAAATGTATAACATTTTTAAAGGTGCATTTTATTGACCTGAAAGAAATCAAATAATTATATTTTTTAAGATAGTAATTAAATTGGAAGAAAACTTTAAGGAGACATAAAACTTGAGTTTCAAAAATTGTGGTAATACCAATATCTAGATAATTGCCTTGGTTATACTGTTCATGTTTATATATATATAAGGTTTATCTTTTTATGTTGTCAGACAACAATATTTTAATATATAATTAAGAATCCAACTAGAAAAAAAGTGGTAGTATTTGTATAATTTCTTGGTGATAAACTAGATGTTTAAATTACAAGAACTGGCAAAGACCTGCTTTTAAAAAGGCTTTCAGTGAAACTACTCAGTCAACACCACAGGAAATATCATAGGCTGTTATTATACCTGCTCCAAAGACAAAAATATCTCTAGTTACACACATTGCACTCAGCCAGTAGGAAAAAAACATATTTTCAACTAAGTAGAAATAATAGCTTGTCTTTTTAGAGATAAGAAATACATTAATCAGCCTTCAAAATATCTTAGCACTATGAACATGTTAATGCCTATATTTCCAGACTTTTTTCCTCCTCAGCTTCACTCAAAAATACATACATTTTAAAAACAAAAACTGATCATACTGGACAATGTGTTTTGTAAGCTTTCTTTTTAGCTTAACATAAACATTTTACCATGTGAAAAAATGTGCTTCCATAAATGGTGATTCAAAAGATTATATGATTAATTTTATGAATAACTAAACAACTCACTCAACAGTTTAATTCAACAGAGATACTATGGTTATAAGCTTTATATTTAATACATGTAAGATACAATAAGAAACTTTCATAGTAAGGTCCCCTGGCCTAAGAGACTTCTTTCTCAACCTCACATGTTGTTTGACACATTACCAACAATCTGGTTGAAAGGGTATCTGTTTCACAAGCACATGACAGACCTATTTTAAGATCAGGTAATAAATGGAGTAGTTTTCCTTTAGTATTTGTCAAGTGAAAGAGAGTTCTATTTTTGTATCTAGATCAAATTCTCTGCTTACATAATCAAGAATGTTTAAACATAAAACCCCAAATAATTTAGTTAGCGGGAAGTAAGGGTTTTAATTCCTTAACTTTTTTATTTTTAAAAAAAATTTTAAAAATTTTTTAAATTTATTTTATTTTTTTTATTGGTTGTTCACAACATTACAAAGCTCTTGACATATCATATTTCATACATTAGATTGAAGTGGGTTATGAACCCCCAATTTTACCCCAAATGCAGATTGCAGAATCACGTCGGTTACACATCCACAATTTTACATAATGCCCTACTAGTAATTGTTGTATTCTGCTGCCTTTCCTATCCCCTACTATCCCCCCTACCCTCCCCTCCCATCTTCTCTCTCTACCCCATCTACTGTAATTCATTTCTCTCCTTGTTTATTTTCCCATTCCCCTCACAACCTCTTATATGTAATTAATTCTTTAACTTTTATTTATAGTTTTGTTCAAGTCCTAAATTCCAGGAGTTGGATAATGTGATTAAAACTGATATAATGGTAAAAAGAAATAAAGATGAGCAAGATGTTTATTTTATATTGGCATGGTAACTCTAATTTTCATACACTGTCTTTCTTGTTTGAGTTCCATACTGACTATGTTCCTACTGATGATCCAATGGGGAAGCCAAAATCTTAGGGGCCAAATTCCTCCATGCAAGCTGAGAAAGGAGGTTAGAAGGACACAAAAGGGTTGACAGTCAGAAATTGGAAAAGGAGGAAATTAAGTTAGTAGATATTAGTTTTAATTAAAATTTTAAAAATTATTTCCATTTGAACAAAATAAATTTTAGATACTGTGCTTAATATTAATGTGGGATAATTATAGTATAATTTTGTATATTTTAATATTAACATCTACAAAATGAAGGTAAGGAACGTTTTGTTAACATTGGGTCATTAATTTATTACTTTATAAAACTAGGATATGTATTAAAATTCTCACCTGTTATGCCATGAAAGCATGAAAGAAAACTAAATGTTGAATATTTACATATGCAGTAATTTTTTTTCTCAACATAAAGAAACCAGAGAATAGCTTACACTGAATCCATGCCCATACACTGAAGGAGGAACAAAGAAATAAAGCTCACAGGTAGAACTGTTTTTTTTGTTTTTTAGGTTACAAAACAGCATTAAGAAGAATAAAATTAATCAAGAAAGGTTTGATGTCAAAACAATTCTAAACATTTAAAGTCAAGTTTATGATCAAAAATTTTATTACATAAAAAGATTTAAAAAATTATAATTTAATGTCTAAAAATTGATAATCTTTTATATATTATACATATACGGACATGTTTCATACATAGAAATATATGACACGTTTCATACACAAGATAGTATTTTTAAGAAAATACACATGTACAAGATAAAAATAAGGATGAATAAGGTTTATTACATTTGAACAACCATTTTAATTGACTTTGCACTGAAAAAATACACATTTTGTATACCTTTCACTGGACAGACTATCAGGAGGTACATCTTCAGGTTTTCTGTCCATTTCCTTTTCTTTCAACGTCTGTTCCTCAACTTCCCTTTGGTTTTCATTTTCATTCTGTTTAAGTTTGTGCAACGGCAGAGAGGACAAGACAGAAAGAAAACCTGTCATCTTAGAAACAGCATATCATTCTTCTATACTGGTATGATGTGAAACAGAAAGTGCTTGAAGTAATATTTAACTACAATTTATCAAGAGATCAGCATTATCAAAAAAAGGATAAAACATTCAAGTGTAGAGATGAAAAATGTTTTAATGGCTTCAAACTAATACACTCTATATAGTATGACAATAAGGGTTGTCAGGTTGCTCCTTGGTAGAACAACAGTTTCTCCTACAGCAATGCCAGATTCAAATTATCTTAAACAGAAAGCAAGGCATTTTGACTCCACCTACCTTACATCTAAGTGATCACCAATATGTTAAACTTAGTAACTATAAAAATACGTTTCCCACCAACAATAAAGACAAACAAATCCTACTGCATTGTTGATCTACTGTTCCTAAATGCACCAAAGTCAATACTACCTGTGTTTGCGTACTGCTGCTGCACAGCTCACAACACAGCTTCTCTCTTCCAGCTAAAGACAGCTGCTTTAGTGCTTCCAACTCCTCTAAAAGCACCCTTTCTCTTTCTGAAACCAGGTTTTCGTTATTTAATGAGGATCTCTAAATAAGAAAAAAGGTCATGGAAGAATATTGATTGTGATAGAGGTAAAAAGCAGAAACATCAAGCAGATTTCTTTTAACCCCTTGGGACCAAGAGCTTGGTTCTACCTTATGATTCATATTTCATTATTAGGGATTAAAAGCACATATGAAGTTCAATGCAAAATTTGCAACTTTAGAAAAAAAAAGTTATTTAAACTTAAATATTCAGGAATTTGTATAGTTCGAGTAATATTTTCTCTGTCAATTTTTGCATTGAAATTTTAGAAGAATAAATTCACAAAATGCAATGAAGAAAAGCAAAACTGATTTTTCAAATGATATATTTTATTCTCAAATATCAATTTTCCTATTATTTTATATTTAAAAAATACACGTTGTTTTTGTTTTCAAAATTAAATTCAATAAATTTGTTTTCATAAGAACTTTCATGTAAATATTTCTTGCTTTTCTGCAATAATTTTGTGAATATATTTTATATAGCAGTTGACAAGAATATAGCTCCCAAATACCATGAAATATTTAAATTTAGAAAAGAATGTTATATAAATTTGAATTTTTCTAATCAACAAGAGATGTGTCCTTGGAGAGAGTTCTAGAAACAGATTACTTCAGAAGATTTCCATTCATGATTAAAAAGATAGATTAAAGATAGATAAAGATAAACCTTGGAGATGGTAATTGGTAGACTCACGGAACTATAAATGAACATGGAAAAAGTGAATGACACAGCAGCTGTATACTCAAGTAAGTATAATATTTCCAAAACTCTCAAAGTGCTTTAGCTATGTATGGTCAATAGAATTTTAAAATTTATATTGTAGTCACATTTCCAGTGTCTGAAAGGCAGTTAAATAAAATGATAATGCACATTATACCAGTTGAGTTAAGTGTGCCTAACAAGGTCTAAAGTTGATCCCAGGAACTTCCTGATGTTAAGTATTTGTAATTTATTTGTATCTAGGAAAAATAATTTTGACTTAAAAAAAAGCCACATAAAAAATACCATTATTTCAATTGAGGAGAAAAAAGACTCTAAAGTTCCATACCTGGGCTAACTGTCTATTAAGTCTCTTAATCTCTTCTTGTAGCTGCTCCTGTTCCTCTCGATGTCGCTCCATGTGTCTCATGTGTGCCTGCCTCAACAGTTCTGTGGCCTGTTGATGTTCTTCATACTGTCGTACAAGTTCTTGCCTCATATCTTCCAACTGTTCTTCATTTGACATCATTTGTCTAGAAGCATCCATGCTTGATGCCAACATCTTACCATGAATCTTTGATAGGAAAAAACACAAGCAAAAAACTCAATCATAACAATTTTGTGGCAATTAGTCAGCATTGATATTTTAACTGAACATGAAAACAATTCTATTAACAACATAAAGCATCTGAGTTTTAGTTTTATTATTAAACAAAAGCATAAATCACTTTTTTAAAAAATTATTTTTTAGTTGTAGATGAACATAATACCTTTATTCATTTATTTTATGTGGTGCTGAGGATCAAACCTAGTGCCTCACCCATGCAAGGCAAGCGCTCTACCACTGAGCCACAATTCCAGCCCATAAATCACTTTTTTTAAAAAAGTATTTTTCTTACTTATAATTCCAAAACAACATGAAGTTAATTTATTACCACCATATATGTTATTTTCCAAAAGGAAACAGCTACTTACCAGATAGTTTAGCTAAAATCTAATTCTAACAGAGAAAAACAAAATACTCAAGATTCTTTATCCACCCCCTCCAACCCCCACCCCCTCCACTTTTTTTTCCGCCCATACTAGAGATTGATCCCAGGGCCTCACACATGCTGGGCAAGTGCTCTACCACCAAGCTACATCTCCAGCCCCTTCTCCTAATAAAGTTATAACTCCTGATATTTTATAATGGGGAAATAACATAAGCAACAACAACAATATATATATAAAGTTTATAGGGCCAGGGTTGTGCACCTCAGTGGTAGAGCACTTGCCTAGCATGCATGAGGCACTGGGTTCAATCCCGGGAACCACATAAAAATAAACAAATAAAATAAAGATATTGTGTCCATATACAACTAGAAAAATATTTTTAAAAATTAAGTTCACAAAATAAAAGAATTTTGCCTATTTAATTTTTATTCATTGGTCATCACAGTATTATAGAAAACTGCTTATTCAGAGAAAAATTATAATAAATTTTATTTGGAAATAAATACTTTACATTTATGAGTTTCTCACTCATGACAAGTCAATAGGTTCTATGAATACTTCAATCCCTTAAGATACTAATTAAAATCATTCTGCCTTGAACAGCTACAGCTAAATTAGTTTTCATAAACATTTCACAAGTTTTGCATTACATAAAAAGCTGACAGTTTTATTTGAATACTCCTCTGAACAAGATATATCTATTGTGAACACATAAAATAAATTTGAAATTCAGATAATTTTAAAAGAAGTAGAATTTATTGTTTTCTGATAAAGGCTGCAATTAGTTGGGGTAACAGATCCTCAACTAACAAGAAAAAAGAATTAGTATATAGATAATAAGATACTTTGAATTGTCTTCTTGAATTCATAGCAATTTCCTTTTATGTTCTTACATTTAATTGAGCAAATCTTTTGGCCACAGGTATTACCTAGTTATAATATAATTAACCTTCAATTAGTTTAAATAAAATTAACACAGGTATAATTTACAATGAGAACTTAACATGTACTATGTCCATAAGACAACCAAGAATACTATGACCTGACTTATTTTATACTTCACACCAATATTGTTTCACTTAATCAAATACCTTATAATTAATAAAACACATTAAAGTCAAGACTGGACTTCATACTTTCATTCTCTATTAATCAGCATTATTGCTACTGTTTTAAACTGAAGATATTTTTATAAGTTTTTCTTTTTTATATTCAAAGAAGCATACTTACAGATTCGCTAACTATAAATGTTTTGTCTTTGGAAAACATTTCTTCTGAAATAGTTAGTTGGTGGACATCTGATTCTACTATATCATCAAGATGATCACTGTTTGGTAACAGAACTTCTCCATCTTCTCCTAACTCTTTACTAAGTGGCTTAAATTCTTCTTTAAATTTCATGTCCAATGCATCAGAGGTCTGAAGATCAATTTGATCCTGAGATAATTTCATTTCATTAAAATAATGTTTTTCATTTTTCTGACAGAAAGTAAGTGCTTGTTTTGATGACATAGTATTTTCTTTTCCCTTTGATAGTCTAGATAGTTCAGTTTGGTGAGCAAATGCAATGCTCATTGACACAATGACCTAAAGAAATCAATCAATCAAACAAAAAGGATTAGATTTATAAATACCAGCTGGATTTAAAAAGTGGGTCATTCATTATTCAAAATTATATGAATTAGAAAAAAGCCTGGCCTCATAGTTTTAAAAACAAAAATAAATCCTCTGATAAAGTGATACAGAGATAGGCTATTTTTCAATAAATTTAACATCAAAGTGTTTTACTGCCTGCCTTTTAAAATAAAACAAGCAAAATTTTTCTAACTATAACATCAATAAATGCTCAGTACAAAAATAAAAAAAATAAAAGTCTTTATATTTCTTCCTTCCAAAAAAATTCACTTGGCCATGAGTGATAATGTTCCGTGACAATCCTCCATCAGTATCTGTAGTTATTATCTAACATTACAATAATTTATCAGGGTAATACAACCACTTTTTCTCTTCATAACTTTTCCCTCATTTTTAGAATGCCAAACTCCTTCACAAGGTAACTATTTACAATGTAACACATATATAAAAACTTGTGGCATTCTGAAAAATTGTAATTACTATTCTATATCAAGAAAAAAATGTTCTTCTCAATGAAAAGCACCGCAAAACATTCTATGAAGCAGCAATTATAGTTGATGCTGTTATACAACTGTTTGGTGGACTATATGTGAAACTTACAAATAAAAACAAAGTACATACCATCAATAAAATCTATGCTTTTTTTGACAGTTCAAAGATCAAGAAAATGTATAAACCAAGAAAATCTTCCAGATAAACTATAAACTTACCTTAGCTATTTCTTCTTCTAATCTTTCTTGGTATTGTTTTTCCAACAATTTAACCATATTTGTTTCTTGTTTCATTCCACATTCATTAGAAAACTAAATTAAAGGGTGAAATATGACAATTTACATTGATTTTATACCATTAATTTTAAGGATGTACTCATTATTCCAAAAATATCACTATTTTTGGACACTTTCAAATAAAAATAAATTTCAGTTATCTTTAACTAAAAATATTAATCTAATAATCCTACGAAATAATTACACTTATTATAAACTTAAAGATGCAAAGAGAGAAATATATTTACATATCTGTAATTATTAGCATAAATTCTAGGGTGGGTTAAGGATACTTAAATATAATTAATAAGACATATATATATATGTATATTTATTTTAAGTAAAATGTTAACAAGTGGCTATGTTTGATAATGAAATTATGAGCAAATTTTCTTCTTGGTATTTATTAAAAGAACACAATTTTCCACATACAAATTATTTTTATTAAAAAAATAAATTTTCTTTTAGAAATGTAGATATACTGTCAACATGAAAGTATTTGTTTATTTACAAATTATCTGAATTTCATCCAACAGACATTTAATAAGGGATGAGTGTGGCTCATATCTCTTCTTAATATCCAGAATGAGAAAGGGCAATAGGCAGTGATTTAATTTTTACTAGAATTTAGAATTATTGAGTGAAGATGAAGATGCAGTTGGGGGTTTGAAAAAAGTTTTGAATAATACAATGTTGAGGAGAGGAAGAGAGTGGTTCAGTGGCAAGCACAGTAAAAAAAAGGGCTTTTCTATCATTACTTCTGTTGGAAGATGGCCTGATCCATTATTCCAGCCCTAGCACCTTGGATTTTAGGGAATCCTATACACCATTCTGAAGATACCCTCTGCTTCCATAAGAGGAAGAAAAGACTATGTTGGCCATGGTACTGAAGCTGATTTATTACACAGTTCATAAAGAAATGTTACAAAGAAAAAATTTAAACTGTAACAAGGAAGGAAAATTCTCAAATTTAACTTTCTCTGTGTTTTTCCTATGCTATGAAAATATTTCTATAGACATTCTGAATCTTTTACATAAGGTATTATCCTCATGCTTTATGCTTAATCTTAGCCAAATATTTACTACATAATTACAAAACTGAAGACATAAAACTGATAGTAAGAAAAAAGTATCAGTGTACATAACTGTTTAAAAATGAAGATTAAAAATAACATACCTCTACTGCATGATCAATATTCTTTTTTAGACAACTTCCAGGATGTACTACTGATTTCTGTACATCAGATTCTTTAATTACCACTGAATCAACATAGAAGCTAAATATAAATGAAAAAGTATAAAAAAATTAGTGTTATGTGTTTTATCCAAAGTTTCTACCATGCATAATGTGTACTGAGGCAGTGGGGAGACAAAAATGATAGTTCCCCCAGGGTTACAAGTATTGTAACATAAAACATTTTTGACTAAGTTTTCCATTTAAAAGTAACAATGAATATTATGTCATTTAATGAATTTCAGTATAAATGTATGATAAAAAATTTATTATGTAAAAAAACATTTTTAATAAGTCTTTTAAAAATAACATCTTAGATATGCTTATATAGCAACAGTGTACATAATATAATATACTATATACACTGATACTACACACTACTTATATACCTAAGATATATGATACATATTATTCATATTACATGGATATCTAAATTACACAGACACAAAACATATAATAATATAGAATAGATTATATTGGATTAAATATATTAAAAGAGCCAGGTACAGTGGTGTGTGCTTGCAACTCCAGAAATTTGGGAGGTTGAGGCAGGAGGATCAAAAATTCAGGACGAGCCTTAGCAATTTAGTGAGACTCTCTTTCAAAATAATAAAAAAAAGGGTTGGAAATGCAGGAAGATGGCTGAATAAAGTATTTGCTTCCCTGACAGATCTGTGGAGTGAACCAAGAAAAGCAGAAAGGCCACTTTTCAACAAGATGGGTGGGTGAATAGTCCAGAACTAGGAAGGACTTAACTGGAATTTAATACTGGATACTCAAAACAGATCATGGACTCAAGAGATCTTGTATAATAAAATAAGGGGGAAAGATCCCCAGCTCCACAGCTGTAAAATAGCTGGAAGTACAAACCAGAATAATCCCTATGTGAATGTAGTAAAGCAATAAAGGAACTAAAGGAACCCCCATTCCTAGGAAAATGGAGGTGTTTTGCGGTATGGAGAGCTTAAGAGCTCAGAGATACTGCTCAAAAAACAAAAAACAAACAAACAAACAAACTAAAAACCTCAGTAAGCTGTGCTGCACAGCATCTGTGTACAGGAGGGAAGCCACCAGCTTTCTTAGCGGCATGCATGGAGGACAGCAGAAAGAACCATTGCAAAGCAGTGGCTGGGGGGCCTGCAGCTAGGTGAGTCAATTATTGGCAGACCAAAGTCTGGCCCCCAAAATGTGCAAGGCAAACCTATGCTGTGTGATAGAGAGTGTTCCAAAGTGAGAAAATCAAGCATGGAGGGATATTTACACAGGAGAATACTGATCAAGGAAACCCACCTGGCTTTCCCCTCCCAATCCAATCAGCTGCTTGCAGTACTGGATGGAAGAGAAGTGCCTGACTGTGAATTTGAAAGGACAGGCAATGGAGAGATCAAGTTTGGAGACCAAATGATGACCAGGGTTCATGGGGTCTGCAGGCAAAGTAGTGGGCTAAGAACAGATTCCTATATCACATGTGTAGAACCTAAAGGAGGTTCCCAAGGTGCAGTCTTCCAATGTGGACAGACAATTGCTGAGCCTTGGAGGTGTGATGACTTAAAATCTTCAGACCAATAGGCACGCAGTGAAGAGATTGGAATGTACCTAAGCCTACACCTTGGCTCTAGTAGTTCCGCTTCCAGGACTAACCCTCTCACCCTAGCAACCCTAACTACCCTGAGGGTAGAGCTAGCATCAAACTCCAGACAACATACCTAACTGCTCAGAAGAGAAGCTGAGAAACTTTTGAACTGCCATGGAAAAAAGTGTTCAATTTTTCATCCAGATTCCTTTTTTTTTCTTCTCTCACATGTCTACCATTTTTGAAACCAAGTATTTTTCATGGATCAGTTTACTGAGGACTGGGATATCTGAATACTACATTACAGTTTTGTCGTTTAATATTTTCTTTTAAAAATTTAAGTCCTCCCTTCATTCTTCCTATAATTTTTTAACTTCTATCTTTTCTGATCCTTCCTCATAAACATCACACCCTACATGACTTTTGTTCTCTCTTTGTCCACCAATGGAAACTGTAAACTTTTTTGCAAACTTACTGTTTATGTTGCAGACAATAATTGAACACATCATTTCAGTTTAATGGAACAAAACTGTGGATGCCTTAATAGGAGCTATTTGGTTTAAGGCTGTATATTGTTTGTATTGGGTGCAGTTATTATTTGTCTCTTCCTTAAAGGTGAGGTACTAGAAATCTTCAGGGACACTATGAATCTACAGGGTAGAAACTGTACTGCCTGAAATCCACACTGCTAGAAGGGCAGACATAAGAACAACATGAGAAAACAATGGAACAAAGTGGCCCAAACAAACCAAGATGATCCAATAATTAAACCCATAGACAACACAGTAAAAGAAATGTAGAAAAGGAGTTTAGAAAGTACATATTAGACTGACCTGGTACATAAAGAACGATATAGGGAATAAAATCAGAGATAAATTTGAGGAGGTAAAAGATCATTGCAGAGGCAGAGATTCTCAGAAAATGACAACAACAACAACAACAACCCCAGAAATCTTCAAAATGAAAAATCAATAAACCAATTAAAAATTCAATGGAAAGTATTATCAATAGACTACACCATTTGGAAGATAGAACCTCGGGCAATAAAGACAAAATATATAATTTTGAAAATAAATTTGACTACACAGGGAAGATGGTAAGAAACCATGAACAGACCTTCCAAGAATGATGAAATAACAAGAAAAGACCAAATTAAGATTTATCGGGATAGGTGAAGGCATAGAGATACAAACCAAAGGAATGCCCAATTTTTCAATGAAATAATATGAATAAATTTCCAAAATCTGAAGAATGAAATGGAAAATGAAATACAAGAGGACCTCAAATGTACAAGATCACAACAGACCCACATCAAGACACATCATAAAGAAAAAGGTCAATTATAGAAAATAAGGATTGAATTTTAACGGCTATGAGAGAAAAAAATATCAGATTATATAGAGAGGGAAACTAATTAGGATCTCAGGTGATTTTTCAACCCAGACCCTGAAAGCCAGGAGGTCCTAGAATAATATATACCTAGTTCTGCAAGAAGATGGATGCCAACCAAGAATTCTATATCTAACAAAATAAAACTTCAGATTTAAAGATGAAATAAAAACCTTCCATAATAAACAAAAGTTAAAAGAATTCACAACTAGAAAATCTGTGCTATAAAACATTATCAACAAAGTATTCCATGAAGATGGAAAAAAAAAGTCAAAATCAGCAAAGGAAGGAGCCATACAAAAGGAATAATCAATCAAAGGAGAAATTAATTCAAAGTAAAAAGTAGAAATAAACTAAAATGACTGGGAACACAAATCATATCTCAAAAATAACCTTGAATGTTAATGGTCTAAACTAATAAACCCAAAAGACATAGATTGGCAGATTGGATTAAAAAAACAAAACCCCAAAATCTGTTGTCTCCCAGAGACTCACCTCATAAGCAAAGACATCCACAGAGTGAAAATGAAAGGACGGGAAAAAACGTATCACTCACATGGATTGACTAAACAAGCAGGGGTTTCTATCCCCATGTCAGATAAAGTGTACTTCAAGCCAAAAGTTAATCAGAAGGGACAAAGAAGACATTTCATACTGCTTAAGGGAATTATACACCAACAAGACATAATACGTTAAATATTTATGCCCCAAACAATGGAGCATCTACATATATCAAACAAACCCTCCCTCAATTTCAAGATTTAAATAGACCATAATACAATAATACTGAGTGACTTTAACAAACCTTTCTCACTACTGGATAGATAGTCAAACAAAAACTAAACAAAAAAAAAAAACTATAGAACTTAATAATATAATCAATAATTTATACTTAACAGACATATAAAGAGTATTACATCCATCAACGAATACATGTTCTTCTCAGCAGCACACAGACCCTTCTCTAAAATAGATGATATATCTTATGCCACAAAGCAACAATTATGAAATAAAAAAAGAGATAATACCCTGCATTCTATCAGATCATAATGGAATGAAATTAGAAATCATTGATACAATAAAAAATAAAAACTACTCCAACACCTAGAGACTAAATAATATGCTATTGACTAAGCAATGGATAGAAGAAGAAATCAGGGATGAAATTTTTAAAATACTTACCAGAGATAAATGAGAACTGATACAACTTATCAAAATCTCTGGGACACTATTTAAGCTAAATTCATTAAAAGAATGGAAACTCAATGAGCAAATGACCTAACATAAGATCTCAAAGCCCTAGAAAAGAAAAACAAATCAAAACCAAAAGCAGTAGAAGACAGGAAATAAATAAAATCAGAGCTGAAATAAATGAAATTGAAATAAATGGAACAATTAAAAAATTAACAAAACAAAAAGTTGGCTCTTTGAAAAAATAAATAAAATTGATAAACTCAATTGTGCTAATAAAGACAGAAAACTCAAATCACTAAAATTCATAGTCACAAAAAATATTACAACAGATACTGTTGAAATACAGTAGAGAATCAGAAGCTATTTTGAAAATTTATACTCCAATAAAAATGAAAATTTTAAAGACATCAACAAATTTCTAGAGACAAATGAGCTACCCAAATGGAATTAGGAGGACATACACAATTTAAACAGATCAATTTCAAGCAATAAAATAGAAGAAGCTATCAAAAGCCAACCATTTAAGTAATGCCCAGGACGAAACAGATTCTTAACCAGTTCTACAAGACCTTTGATGAATTAACACCAATAAGCCTCAAACTATTTCATGAAACAGAAAAGGAGGGAACTCTTCCAAACTCATTCTATGAAGCTAGTATCACCTGATATCAAAATCAGACAAAAACACATTAAGGAAAGATAACTTCAGACCAATATCCCTAATGAACATAGATGCAAAAATTCTGTATACAATTCTGGCAACTCGCATATAAAAACATTAAAAATATAGTTGTTATGGTTTGGTTGTGAGGTATCCCCCAAAAGTTCACATAAGACAATGCAAGAAGATTCAGAGGAGAAATGACTAACCCAATCAGTGAATTAATCCCCTGATAGGAATTAAATGAAGTGGTAGGGTATGGCTGGAGGAGATGGGAATTGGGGGGATGGCTATGGAGTATACATTTTTTATCTGGAGAGTGGAGTCTCTGTATGGAGTATATATTTTGTATCTGGAGAGTGGAGTCGTCTCTGTCTCTCTGTTTCCTGATCACTATGTGAGCTCCTTCCCTCTGCCACACTCTTCTTCCAGATGTTCTGCCTTACCTCAAAGCCCAAGGGATGGAGCTGGCCTTCTATGGACTAAGGTGTCTAAACACCATGAGCCCTCAAATAACACCATGAGCCCTTTTCCTCTCCTAAAATTGTTCTGGTCAGATCCTTTAGTAACAGAAATAAAAAAGCTGACTAAAACAATAGTGCACCATATTCAAGTGGGATTCAAGGTTGGTTCAACATACAGAAATAAATAAATGTAATTCACCACATTAATAGACTTCAAGAAGAATCATATGATCATTTCAATAGGAGCACAAAAAGCATTTGACAAAATAAAGCACCCTTTCATGTTTAAAACACTAGAAAAACTAGGGATAATAGAAACATATCTCAACACTGTAAAAGCTACACATGCTAAACCCAAGACCAAAATCATTCTAAATGGAGAAAAACTGAAGGCATTCCATCTAAGAACTGTAGTAAGACAAGAAAACCCTCTTTTAACCACTTTTATTCAATATAATCCTGGAAACTAGCCAGGGCAAGTAGACAGAAGAAAGAAATTAAAGGGATACAAATAGAAAAAGAACTCAAATTATTACTATTTGCCGACAATATGATTCTATATTTAGAAGACCTAAAAAATCCACCAGAAAACTTCTAGAATTAATGAATGAAATTCAGCAAAGCAGCAGGACATAAAATTAACAACCATACATCAAATGCATGATACATCAAATCAGTGATAAAGCCACTGAAAAAGAAACTAGGAAAACTACCCCATTCACACTATAGTCAAAAAATAAAACAGAATATTTGGAATCAATCTAACAAAAGAGTTGAAAGACCTCTACAGTGAAAACCACAGAACACTAAAGAAAAAAATTGAAGACCTTAGAAGATGAAAATATCTCCCATGTTCTTGGATAGGCAGAATTAACATTGTCAAAATGGCCATACTACCAAAAGCATTATATAGATTTAATGAAATTCCTATTAAAATTCCAATGACATTCTTTGTAGAACTAGAAAAAGCAATCATGAAATTCATTTGGAAAAAAGAGACCCAGAATAGCCAAAGCAATCCTTAGCAAGAAAAGTGAAGCAAGAGGCATCATGATACCAGAACTTAAATTATACTACAGAGCCATAACAACAACAACAACAAAATGGGATGACACTGGCACCAAAACTGACACATAGACCAATGATACAGAATAGAAGACACAGAGACAAACCCATATAAATACAGTTATCTCATACTAGACAAAGGTGCCAAAAATACTCACTGGAGAAAAGATAGCCTAAAAAATGGTGCTGGGAAAACTGAAAATCCACATGAAGCAAAATGAAATTAAACCTCTATCTCTAATCTTGCACAAAACTCAATTCAAAGTGGATCAAGGATTTAGGCACTAGAACAGAGACCATGCACTTAACAGAAGAAAAAGTAGGTCCAAACTCTACCATCTCAGCTTAGGAACTGACTTCCTTAACAAGACTTCTAGAGCACAAGAACTATAAGCAAGAATCAATAAAAAGATTCAAACTAAAATGGTTCTTCACATCAAACAATCAATAACATGAAGAGAGAGCCTACAGAATGGGAGAAAACTTTTACCACATACACCCCAGAGCATTAATCTCCAGGATATATAAAAAACTCAAGAAACTTAACACCAGGGGCTAGGGTTGTGGTTCAGTGGTACAGCGCTTGCCTGGCATGTGCGAGGGACCTAGGGTTTGATTCTCAGCACCATATATAAATAAATTTAAAAAATAAAGGTTCGACAACTAAAAAAAAAAAATTAAAAAACAATAAAAACACCAGAAAAACAAACCAATCAATAAATGGGCTAAGGAACTGAACAGACACTTCACAGAAGACATACAATCGATCAACAAATATGTGAAAATACGTTCAACATCTCTAGCAATTAGAGAAATGCAAATCAAAACTACAACGAGATTCCATCTCACTCCAGTTAGAATGGCAACTATCAAGAATATGTGCAACAGGCCTAGGGACATAGCTCAGTTGGTAGAGTGCTTGCCTCGAATGCACAAGGCCCTAGTTCAATACTCAGCACAACAACAAAAAAAAAAAAAAAGAAAGAAAAAATATGCAACAATAAATGTTGGCAAGCATGTGGGGGTAAAGATACACTCATACATTGCTGGTGGGACTGCAAATTGGTGCAACTACTATAGAAAGCAGCATGGAGATTCCTAAGAAAACTTGGGATGGAACCACCATTTGACCCAGTTATCCCACTCCTAGGTTTATACTCAAAGGACTTTAAATCAGCATAATACAGTGATGCAGCCACATCATGTTTATAGCAGCTAAATTAACAATAGCTAAACTAGGGAACCAACCCAGGTGTCCTTCAACAGATGAATGGATAAAGAAAGTGTGATATATATCTCCCCAATGGAGTATTACTCAGCCTTAAAGAAGAATGAAATTATGGCATTTGGTGGCAAATGGATGGACCTGGAGAATATCATGCTAAGCTAAATAAGCCAATCCCAAAGAACCAAAGGCTGAATATTTTGTCTGATATGTGGATATTAATTCACAATGGGGTGGGGGGGGATAGGGAAGAATAAACATACTTTGGATTAGACAACAGGCAATGAGGGGAGGGGAAGGGTTATGAGGGAAGAAAGGATAGTAGAATGAATCGGATATTATTACCCTAGGTGCATATATGATTACATCACATATTCTACGTCATGTACAACCAAAGAATGAGAAGTTATACTTCATTTATGTATGATGTCAAAATGCATCCTACTGTCTTAGATAACTAGTTAGAAGAAAAAAATTGCTAGAACTAAAAAAAATAATTAGTTATTGAAACTACATATATAGAAATAATAGTTCATTAAATTTGATTTGTCTAACATTACCCAACTGGTATGTGGTAGATCTGAACATGAGTTATTTTAAATAAAAACAGTAGTTCTGAAAAAAAAGAAGAGGGGTGAGGATGTGGCTTGGTGATTAAGAGCCCCTGAATTCAATCCCTGATACAATATATATATACACACACACACACACACACACACACACACACACACACGTGTGTGTGCGCGCACACATGTATGCATGTATATAAAGATATATCTAAGATATATTACTGAGTTTAAAAAAAGTTTGTAAATTCTCACTTGCATTAAAAACCTGTTTAACATATATGTCTATATAAATAGGAAAATGTCTGAAAGAATACATATCAAAAGTAAGAGTGATTGTTTATATTGGAAATGAAGTGTGGCAACAGTAAAGAGAAGATTCTTAACTTACAGTTAGTTTAATTTTAACTTACAATTAGTTTAATTTTAATTTTATCTACCCACATATCTTTTGGTATGTATGTCTGAATTCTGTATTGTTATATAAGCATTCAATACTTTGTAAAAATGTTTTCTTAAAATGTCTAATCTTATACAATAAGGAAGATTAGTATTTAGGAATCATGTGGATTTAGAATATATCAGTGACTTAAATAGACAAAGATAAGCTTAAATTCCTAGGCTGGGGTTGCGGCTCAGTGGTAAAGTACTTGCCTAGCGTGTATGAGGCACTGGGTTCAATTCTTGGCACTGCATGTAAATAAATAAATAAAATGACAACTAATAAAAATATTTTTTAAAAAGGCTTAAATTCCTTAATTGAAGACAAACAAAATGAAACAATACTTCCTCTAAATTTATATACATTTGGATATATAAAGTGCATACATACATTATTTATATATACACATACACGAACACACACAGTGATTATAATGTATGTGTACATATAAAACAAATAATTTTAAGAAAAAATGAAGTAGAAAAGTAAGACACAGACTCTTTGGGGACAATTTCAATTTATGTAAGAACATGACATCTAAGTAAAGATCCAAAAGGAGATGAGGGTGTGGGCATGCAAATACCTGGAGAATAATCATTCTAGGTAGAAGAAAAAGCCAATGAATCCCTAAAGCAGAAGCGTACTGATATGTGATATATTTGAGGATCACAGTGGGGTTGTATGAGTTTTTTTTAATCTTTTAAAATTGTTTTTAGTTGTCAATGGACCTTTACTTTGTTTATTTATATGTGGTGCTGAGAATCAAACCCAGGGCCTCACACAAGCCAGGCAAGGGCTTTACCGCTGAGCTCCAACCCCAACCCCATGGGATTATATGGTTTGAGAATAGTAAGTGATAAGAAAGACAGTAGGAAATGAAAGTCAAAGATGTCATGGTCCTCAGGACCTAGTGAGACTGTAAAGAGCAGAAGAGGATTAGAGTAACATGATGTAACTGAAATTATAAAAGCAAAGGTTCTGGCGCTTGTGTTGACTATATAGAGAACAGACTGTAAACAGAAGTTGAGTAATCCAGGTGAAACACACAACAATGGCAGGGACCAGTGGAGCAGTAAGGAGTGGCACAGTTTTGATGTACTTTGAAGGTTAAAAAAAAAAAAACAAGATTTTTTCATAGAATGGCAGAGAGTTAAGACAGAAAGGAGTCATGATGGATGAAGATGGCTACAGAAGGAGCAAATTTTAGAAGATCCTGATCCAAGAAAACATAAATAGTGGTAATTCAAGATCATTTCTTCTCTCCTCATAGATCAGGGTTCTATTTGGGACATGATGAATTTGAGCAATTAGACAATCAAATGGAGTATGTTCAAGTCATAGTGGAATGATCATACTTAGACTATTTAAGTATTCACCACATCAACATATCAAAGCCTAGGCATAGAATAAACAAGTAAATGTCTACTACCTGACTTATTTTAATTCAGAAAATAGATTAATAATAACATCTTTATAAGAGTATAAGTAAAATTCCTATAATAAAATGTCTTTGGTTTATACCAACATTTATTTCACACATTTCAAAGATACAGAATTATCTCCTGCTCTTATTTCTCAAAAAGGTTACATCCTATCTCTTTGTTAAAGTTATATTTTATTCTTAAAATAACCATTCCAGATGATACTATCATTGTTACTAAGCTACAAATACCACTGAATGAAGTTTTAAGTAAATAGATACCTTGGGTCCACCCTGGCCTCACTAATGGCTTGAAGCTTCTCCTGTAGAGAATAAATTTCTGCCCTATGATTTTCTTTAGTTTCTTTCAATTGTTGGCGCAAAAAGCATATGAAGTTTTCTAATTCTTGAATTTGTTCTTCAAGTTGTTTAATTTTTTTGGTATCTTACAGAGAAGATAACAGGAAGAGAAGACAATACACATTTCAATACAAACTTCTCAGTGAAATAACAATCATTTTATTTCAATGTATAAAAATATTTATTCTTTGAAAAATGTTTTGAGTGAAACTCAGGTTTTAATTTGACTCATTCTGACTGATGAAAACAAGAAAATAGTGTGATTCAATATCATTTCTCCTATCCTTATGGTATAGTACCTCTAAATTCAACAATTTTATATCATTAAAACAATTCAGAAACATGAAACAAAAGAGGTGTTGAAAAGGGACCAGAGGAGAGTAGTTCATACCTTTCACTTTCCTCTTTTATTTTTATTTCTAAAAAATGCTGATAGTTAATCACTAAACTAACTTTTTTGCCAATTAAATGAACCATTAGTTAACATGAAATTTGGGAAATAGTGGACAGACTACCTCAAGAAGATATCAATTAAAAAAAATACAAACTTAAAATATTACTATATTCAAAGAACCCCTGAAGTGAAAAAGCATGGTATTATCTGATATGCTTGAAATTCTATTCTGTTCACCAAAGCAATTCCAATAATAAAACTCATTCCTAAAAGCAAAAGTAAAGGCCTAGAGATACCTTGAACACAAGAAATCTAGTTAACTGGCCAAATATTCATGAAAGAAAAACATTAACTGTGACTAATTGTTTATGGTTCATTGTATGGTCCCTTAACATTGTTGCTTTCCATTATGCCATCTTGGTCTTTTAACTCACTCTCTAGTTTCCCAGGATAACTCATTCTTGTCCTAGACCTCTTGTCCTTGACATTCATGCTGATTATAAATCTTTGCCTCATACTTAAAATTTTTCTCCCAGGTTTCAGACTTCTATTTTCAACTAACTCCTATATATTTTTTCAAAGTCAGTAAGTATTCTATTCTTAACTCAATATATTTAAAACTGAATTTATTATTTTTTTCACAAATTGGTTCCTTTTTATGACTAGAACCATACTCTAGTTTCTTAAGCTAGAAACTTGGGTATCATCCTTAATTTCTGCTAACATTAACGACAAACTAAAACCTAACTCTAAGTGTTGAACTTAACTTTCTATCCTACTCAATTCAATCTGGCTGGTCTTCCCATCAATAATTTCATCCTTTCCAACTGATCCTAATGGTATCACCTTAAAATAAAAATCTTATTGTTACTCCCACTATTTAAAATCCTGCTGTAGGTCTTATCACCAATAGCATAAAACATAAACATGTTTCATCAGGGTACATAAAACCTTTCCTGATCAAGCTCCTTCCAATCTCTCCAGTTTTTTCTAGCTAACACGACCTGAACTCCCAGTTCTCCCAAATGGATGCAATCTTAGATAGAGCTCAATGCTTAAGACTCCATAGCCTTCCCCAAATTTCCAACCTAATTACTCTTGTCCATACCCTCATCCTACTCATCTCCCCAGGAAAGACAAGACTCTTTTTTCTCCCTCCATTCATTATATTTCAGAAATTTTCAGTTTATTTTATATATGCTTTCCCAATAGATTATGATTTCCTATGGGGAAATGACTCAGTAATTTTAGTTTTCTCTAGCACTTGAATGAATATCCAATGATTATATGAACAAATAAGACTAGGGCTTAGATACACAAGTCACCTTCCCCTGTGAGTTCTAAGGACAGAATTATGAAATGGTGGACTCTAAGTGATGCTTCATGGTAATTATAAGTCAGAAATTATTTACCTGTTTCTTGTGTTTTTACATTCTGTAGTTCTAACTGGTATATTTTCTGAAGTTCGTTGATCTTTTCCTCTTGAGTAGAAATAAGCTCCTCTTTAAGACTGCAAACAGCTTCATCTTCTTCATTTTCCATATATTCACGAACCTGATCCACGTGAGCTGAATAAACCAGTGGAAGGCATATGCGCTGAGCTTCCATCTGTAGCCTTAAATCATTCTGAAAGTGAATATATATTAGAAAAATTTAAAATAATTTACTATAAAATAATTTACTTTTTGCATATACTAAAACAAGAGGAGAAATAAATTATAGTTTAAAACTTCATAAGAGAACCAATGACATTTTTTTCTTCATTCTTCATTCAGTTATACTGAGCTACTTCTTTTTTCAAGGAGAGTAGTATCATTACCTCAATTTTATAGCAAATTTTGATATTTGGTATAGCTTATAATTTGTCCATATTGGAGAGTCTTTATTCTGACTGTCTGGGACTGCTCCCTACAGGAACAAGTTGTCTCTGCAGGAAACAGCCTAGAGCCTCAACATTTTAGGATATTTAAAGGTGAAAACCACATCCAGATTGACTTGGCAACCAGCAAGCAAGCAAGCAAGAAGTAGTACAGAAGCTGAATAAAGCCATTAGCGAAACAATGCAATGTCTTAATCAAATTTTCATCTCATTCATTTCTCCTGGGATTTTTTCATAATCATAATCAAAAGAGAAATGGATCAAAGTGACCCTAGTTGAATACAAATTAAAGAATGGCTACTAACATCTAATCAATTATTCCCCAATAAGGTACACTGCCCAAGGAAAATGGGAACCAAAGAGAACAATTTTACATTGTGTAAGAACTGCTATTCTGTATTGCAAATAGGCTATGCTAGGCAATTAGTAATGTGGTACAGTGATGGGGCTTTCCTATGGGAGAAGCACTTCTTATGTAATATGGAGTCTCAGGGTAAAATGAAATCTGTTTGGTCATTGCTTATATAGCCTGGCCTATAACATTCCCCACTGGTTTTATGGAACTAGTCAAATCATTAATTAATCATCATTGGTTTACAGCTACTGTAGTGAGTATGGAGGACCATCAGTTTTACAGAATGTATTTTTTGTTTTATACATCTTATTAAATAAACAGTTAAAGATGCAGGGTCCAATTAAAAACCCTAAGAGGACTATCAGCAATGGATCGGCTACAGCTGTGTAAGAGTAGTTAGCCAAGGAGACCAGGAGAACAAATTTTCATACCAATTTCTCTCATGTTGTCTTGATTCTTCCTTATCTTTCATTTTTATTTTCAAATAACATTTTATTTTCATGGCACTGGGAATTGAACCCAGGGGTGCTCTCTACCAGTGAGCTACATTTCCAGCCCTTTTTTTCAATATTTTCATTTTTATGTGGTGCTGAGGATCGAACCCAGTGCTTCACATATGTGAGGCAAGCGCTCTGCCACTGATCCACAATCCCAACTCCAGCCCTTTTTGAGGCAAGGTCTCAATAAGTTGCCAAGGTTGGTCTTGAACTTAGAATCCTCCTCTGCCTTAGCCTCCCAAACAGCTGGAATTACAGGCATGCACCACCATGCCTGGATTTAAAATACTATTTTAAATATGGAAAAAATGCAAGCAATAAACTCAAAACCCAAATTAACAAGTACTATAATATTTTGTCTATTTTTTTCATTCCCTATACTCCCTATACACTTCTATGTTCTCATCACTCCTTCCTCACAGCAACCATAATCATAATTTGCTACAAATCCAGTCCAATTCTTACATTATCACTTCTCATTACAATACATTTTGCATTCTCAATGCACTGTATATTTTGTATTTTTATGGACTTA